>NW_015170906.1:821804-852829 GCF_001447785.1 Gekko japonicus | reverse complement strand
GGTAGGCTGTGCAATTTGTGGAGTCCAGTAGCGCACCGATGTAGTGTCTTTTCTGGACCAGTTGAAGTTGAGAATTTACTTGCAGACCCAAGTTTCCCAGGAGGGCTAGCGTCTCGTTGATGTTTGAGGCTAGGGCGTCCCTGGAACTCGTAACCAAGAGCCAATCATCGATGTATGGGTAGATGGAGATACCCTTGAGACGAAGGAAGGCCACGACCACCACCATCGTCTTTGTGAAGACTCTCAGTACACTCGAAAGGCCGAATGGTAGGGCTGCATATTGGTAATGATGTTGACCAATTGCGAAGCGTAGGTATTGGCAGTGGGACGGGTGGATGGTGAGGTGGAAGTACACGTCTTAGAGGTCGAGGGCGGCCATCCAGACGTTCTTCTGGCGAAGTGGCAGAATCTGCTGCAAGGACACCATATGGAAGCGGTGGTAGCTCACAAAGCAGTTTAGCACCCATAGATCTAAGATTGGTTGAACGCCTCCATCCCGCTTTGGAACAGTAAAATAGTGGGAATAGAATCCCTTGCCCTGTAGATGCAGTGGCACCGGTTTGATGGCTCCCTTCTGCAGAAGGACGGACACTTCTTCCAGGAGGGCTGGAGAAGGGGGTGTGGAGACGAAGACAGGAGTAATGGGGTTCTGAATGAATTCTATGCGGTAACCCTGGGTCAAGATGGACAGCACCCATTCGTCTGTGGTAATGAGGCGCCAAGTTTGGAGGAAGTGGGTTAGATGGGTTGGATGTGACTGGAAGACATGGGAGTCAAAAACCCTGCTTGGCGGACTTTGCCTGCTTACTGTGGGAGGACTGTTGTCCCGATCCAAATCTAGGTTTCTGAAATGTGGGCTTCTGGCCTCCAGAGGATGTACTCCATTGTCGGTCAGGAGATTGATGGTTTGGGGTGCGTTTTTGCCAGGGTCTAGACCAGGGACGAGGTCGGTATTGTTGCCTCATGGATGAAGAAACGCCCAGAGCACGAGAAGCTTTTATGCTTTCATCCATATCTTGTAATATGGTGTCTGTGGTACTATTAAACAGACCAAGGCCATCGAAGGAGAGGTCCTCTACATATGATCTAGTATCTGGCTGTAGATTGGTGTTACATAGCCAGGAATGTCTTCGGAGAGCTATGGCTGAAGCCATTGTCCTTGAGCAGGTGTCTAGGGCATGTTTAGAGGTATTAATTTGTTCTCTCGCCAGCACCTTCCCCTCTTTCTGGATGATGCGGGCTGCCTGACGCTTGTCTTCTGGAAGGTTTGCCAGAAGCTCGGAAAGCCTCTTCCACAAAGTGTATTGGTAACTACTCATACACACTAAGTAGTTGGTGGTCTTCACCCCTAGCACTCCAGTAGAGTAGAAACGTCAGCCAAATGCATCTAGCTTTCTGCTCTCCCTGTTTGAGGGGGCAGAATGGGTTCTTTTCGACTTGGATGAGGAAGTTACCACCATTGAATTTGGTTGAGGATGGGCAAATAAGAATTCTGCTCCTGTTTTTGGGACTCTGTACATATGGTCCAAGTGACGTGTGGACACTGGAGCCAATGATGGTTTATCCCATGGAGCTTTAGCTGCCTGTAACAGGACCGTGGACATGGGTAGTGCTATAGCTGTCGATGTATCTAGCTGCACGACATCAAAGACGGCATCTGTAACGTGTGCTTGTGGTTGTACGACGGAAAGGCCAAGGGAGTGTGCCACTCTTTTCACGAGGTCTCCATAGCAGGTTAAATTCTCAGATGGAGATATAGGTTGGTCATCGGCTACTGCCTGGTTTGGCGAAAGCTGATCAGGGGAGCTGTGTACATCTGAAGCCCCCGTATTGGAATCCTCATCCGCCGGTCAGAGGAATCGGGCTCTGGTAATTGTACCGGAGTGGTTTTGATCGGACCAGTCGGATCTGTTGACGGTGGGTTAGGGGGACTGGGAGGACGATATTGATCCGGTCGATGTCGAGGAGGGTCATCAGATGGATGATCCGAAGGACGGGAGAGAGATGCTGAAGGCCTCGATCTGTAGGGTAACCGTGACCTGTGGGCAGAGTAATGATCCCAATCAGAGTAACCTGCTGGAGTCAATCATGGCATGGATGCGGGCGGATAAGCCCCATAGAGATAAAACAGTTGGTGGTGATCCCAGGAGAGAGGAGGAGGTGGTGGGGGCAGGAAGACTCATGGGGATCTACTCCTAGAGCAGGAGCATCTGGGTGACAGTGTAGGATCTCGTATCCGTGCGTGGCCCCTATTAGCCCGATCATCGATATTGAAGGGCCGATCCTCGGCAAACAGACGGGGAGGATGACGTTGAGTGCTTTTAGGGATCTGTCGATGCCGATCTGGATTGATATAGGCATGGAACTCCGAGACCGTCGAAGTCGATGACTGAGCAGAGGAAGAGCGATCCGTGCCCAAGGGACGACTGAGGATCTAGTCATTATCGATGTCGGAGAAAGGACACATATCAACCAGTGTGTCACGGTCTAGCTGGTGTATGGGAGAGTCTAGCTGGATGGTCGGTATCGGTGGAGCGACCGGAGCCTCCAATGCCGATACTGCCATTGGAGCGGGGGGACCCGCTACTTTCCCAGACTTCGCTGCCTTTAGGGCCTTAGAGGAGTCCTTTTTGGCCGACGTGGTCTTTACCCAACTTCTCCTTCTTCTTCACGGAAGTGGATGCCGAAGACTGCACCGACGGTGCCGAACGCTTCGATGTTGACTGGACGATATCCGACGAGGACTTCGATACCAGAGCTGTCGATGTCGATGGTCTTACCAGTACTTCTGGATCCATGACGGAAGCAGGATTTAGCACCGATTCCAGTAACGCCACCCAGAGACGCGCTGCTCGGTTTTTCCTAGTCTGATTTGAAAACTTGGCGCAGTGTCGACAGGACTCTGGCCGGTGTGTCTTCCAAGACAAAAAATGCAAAGGGTGTGGCCGTCAGGTGGAGCAAGTTTACTGCCACAGCCCTTGCAACCCTTGAAAAAGCCCCACTTCTTCTCCATAAAATAAACAAGATGGAGAAGAAAAAGAGATGGGAGGGGGGAGCCCGAGGGCCAAAGTGAGGTAAACGAAAAAACTTCCCCCTCAACTAAACAAAGTCTTTTTTAAAGAAAACAACAATAAACAAGATAGAAGTGAAAAATAAAGAAAACTGAAGAGAAATCCGAAGAGCCTCTGAGGAAAAAAAAAACCTACCGATCAGACTGACGAAAGGAAGGTGCTTCCAGCGCGGCGGAAAGAAAGGAACTGGCAGGATGTCTGCGCCCACCCCTCTGGGCATGCATGGTGGGGTTCCTGCACATGCCCGAGGTCTGGGCACGAAAATCCATTAAGAGCTTGCTACAATGCCCATCAATCCAGCGCATGCGCACTGTATCCCATGGGTGTGAAGCACAGAGACCACGTCGAAGATCCAGCCTTCTGTGGCAGTTCTAAGTAGAGTTCCCACATGGAACAGGCAGCTGGCGTCCTGCTGCAAGTCTCCGTGGCAAATGTAACCTCTACTTTGGCCCTGAGAGCCTTTTAAATGGAGGAGCCAGGGATGGTTCCACCTGAGATTTACTGCATCTGCTCTATCACTGAGCCACAGCCCAAAAGGCAGACAGTATCTTGGGGAAGTTGTATGCAGAATGACTGCGAATTAACTCAAAGCAACTACATTCTACCTGGTTTGTCATCGACCCCGTGACTTGTCGTAGCTGTGTGCTGGTAAAGCCCCAACTTCAACTAAGCAAATAGTGATTTAGTTTGGACAGATGATGCTGGGGAGCTCCAGACAGTAGGCTAGAGTCAAATGGAAACAGGGCCTTCCTGGTGGAAGCACCCCAGATCATGGAGAGGACTGACTGCCAGTCTCCTGTTGACGTCTTTTCTCATTCAGGCACCATCGTTCTTGTTTCCCTGGTCTTTTGACTGAACACTATTGCTGGTTGCCTTCTGTGGTTTTATGGGACTTTAGCGTTATTTGCATTAATTTGGTGGGTCTATGTAGCATAGAAAGGTGGGATAAGAGTGTCTTAAGCCAAATTAAGACTCATCATCACCATGTTGGACACCACAGCCCTCCACCAGTGCTGACATGCAAAAAAATCCCATATAAGAGATAAGAACACTGAAAGAAAAACAACAATCCATTTATTTATGGCACTATTTTCAACTGGCACATAACTTCTCACCTTCTGCCATCTCTACTAGACACACTTCACAAAATATGCCCCTAAATTCTAGCAGACTAATGAACACACGCAACACAGAGAGACATGAAGCTGACATATGCTGAATCAGACCCTTGATCCATCAGGGTCAGTATCGTGTACACTCTGACTGGCAGCAGCTCTCCAGGGTCTCAGGCAGAGGTCTTTCACATCACCTACTACCTGGTCCGTGATTGTGCCTAGTGGGTACATGCCCCCTAAGCTCCTCCCTGAGACTTTCCTTCACACAATGGTTAAAGGTCTCAAAGCATAAGTCTTCTTTCTCCAGAGAGGTATCTTTAACCTTACACCAACCCAGATTTGGTTCACCATTGCCTTCCTCATCCATCCCAGCTATCTGTTGAGCAGCCCATTCGAACTGATGGGGCTGGGGACCAACAGAACAGTGTATCTCCTCCCTGATGTTCCCATATTATAGACTTTAAAGCAAGGCATGAGCTATTGGTAGCTCTCCTCCTCCTCTCCTCCATTCCCTGCTCTGTCACAAGACCAAGCTCCGCTAATTAATTCCATTTTATTTTTAGCCATTATGATTTTGTTAAACTCTGAGAAGTCCAGATCATGGAAAAGCCTATTATAGGGCATGGGGAATTACGACAGACATTAACAGTGCAATCCTAAACACAGTTACACCCTTCTAAATCCATTGAACTTAATGGGCTTAGAAGGGTGTAACTTTGCTTGGGACTGTAGTGTAAAGCCCAGAGCCTGTCATCTTTAAATGCTGTCTGACTAGGCTGTGGATTGATGGACTGTCATGTTTTGGGCTGACCACTCCTTGGATTTTATTCCCTTAAGAATGCGTGCAATTACTCCACAACTCATTCTTGTTGTAGGAACAGTCAGCTCATATTACCCCTATTTTGTGTCAGCTACACTGGCTCCCGGTTAGAACAAAGTCTGAGTCCAGTGGCACCTTTAAGACCAACAAAGTGTAGTTCTTGTTGCTCAGTCGCGTTGGTCTGAATCAGCAGAACAAACTTAGAGTCCAGTGGCACCTTTAAGACCAACAAAGACCAACAAAGACAGCAGTTTTTCAAATACATTGGCCATTCCAATATATTTGAAAAAGTGTGCATGCACACAAAAGTTCATACCTTGAATAAACCTTTGTTGGTCTTCAGGTGCCACTGGACTCTAAAGTTTAGTTCTGAGAGCCAGTTGATGTAGTGGTTAAGAGAGTGGACTCTAATCTGGGAGAACCAGGTTTGATTCCCTACCTCCTCCACATGCAGCCAGCAGGGTGACCTTGGGTCAGCCACAGTTCTGTCAGAGCTGTTCTCTCAAGACCAGTTCTCTCAGAGCTCTCTCAGACCCACCTACCTCACAGGATATCTGTTGTGGGGAGAGGAAGCAAAAGGAGATTGTAAATCGCTCTGAGACTCCAAGTGAAGGGCGGGATATAAATCCAATCTCTTCTTCTTCTTCTTCTGGGTATAAGCTTTTGTGTGCATACACACTTCTTCAGATTAGTCTCCGGTACCAATTCAAGGTGTTGGTTTTAACCTATAAAGCCTTTAACATTCTGGGGCCTTCATCAATGTTCCCTCTCAGCTGTGGAGTCCTGTGAGCAAAAATTCTACTTTGTGAGCTACTGGCATTAAAGTTGTGAGCAGGTGATTTGGCTACTGCATAAATTAGTTTGCACTGGAGCCATCCTTCCTGAGCTAGACAAAAATGTGTGAGCTGGAGGCTAAAAAACTCTGAGCTAGCTCACACTAACTCAGTTTAGAGGGAACACTGGCCTTCATACCTGCGGACCACTTCTCCTGATTAAACCCTTTACACCCCCTCCAGTCAGCGTCTGGGGCATCTTGCAGGTGCCTAGCCCTTGGACAGCCCATTTATCTTCCACCAGGGCCGGGGCCTTCTCGGTTGTTGCTCCTGCTCTTTGGAACCAGCTCCCTGATGAGGCCTGCACTCCACAGGATCTTCTTGCGTTCTGCAGGGCGTGTATGGCTGCTCTGTTTCATCAGGCCCTTGGCAAAATTTTGTGGAATTGTCCATGGTCTATATCTGGTAACTGTTGACTGGATTATTTCTTAGGAATTTGTTCTTATATTTTTACTGTAATTGTACTGCTAGCTGGTGCTATTTTAATGTTTTAGATGTATTTTATTTCCAAATGTTTTATTGTAAACCGCTCCGAGAACACACAGGAGACAATGTGGTATAAAAATGTAATAAATACATAAATAGGTATCAAAACTGCACTTTCATTTCTGCAAATACCTCCATTCACCCCCAAAAGATGCCACCTCAAACTTTCTCCACTGTGTAGTGCCACAGTAGAGAGCAAAACTGTTCTACACGTCAGCAACTTGAAGACCCAAACCAAGGCACTTGTGAGGGAGTTGAGAAATACTTTGTTTTTGCTGGAGAGAGGGGAAAAATGCAAGCCTGCCTATAATAGGGGTGTAGCTCCAAGTGGATAATTAAACTAAACTTTAAACAGATTAATTTAGTGTCAGATTACATTAAAGTGTAACCCTGAAATAGCCTATTAAAATAAGATATATTCAACAACAAACCTTACTGACTCATATCCTCCATTCAACTCTGAAGAAATTAGTGAGCCCTACCCATGTTACATGGCACAATTCAAGCTGCATAAGGTTATGACCTGTCCACTATGGTGCACCTTCAACAGAGGGAATTTCCTCCCACAATTAGTGTGAACAACAGGAAAACAATAAGAAGAATACTACACATTTGTATAGCGCTTTTAACAGGCTGTAATCCTCACAACAGTCCTGCAACACAGATGTTATTATCTGCATACTGCATATGGGGAACCCAGGCCCAGAGAGAGAGTATGGTTTCCCTAATGAATTCACGGCACAGCAAGATTTGGACTGGGTATTTCCAGATTCCCTGGATGAGCTGCTACACCACATTGGTTTTCAAAAACTGGCTTCAGAAGGCAAGGACTCTAGCTCTTTTTAAGAGGTTGCACCGTGAAACATAGGGCCTTCTTTTAAAAAGCCACTTTATATATATAGCCAAGCCATTTCTTTGACTTGCTGAAATTCTTGACCACATTTAAGTCATAAATAATCAGCTGGTACAACACTCCAGCTAAGGGCTGAAGCACACAAAACATATTTATTTAGTTACTAGAAATAATGCCCGTTGCGGAATAAATACAACGGGATCTAGAAAGTGGCTCTGGGAGAGTGCTCTGGCTTTGGGCAAACAGTGTCAGTTTCCTGTGGCGACCTCAGCAGGGTTTAATGACAGAGTCCACTGTTTTCTCCAGAGGGACTGATCTCTGCTACCTGAAGAGCATTTGTATGTTTGAGTTATCTGTAGCCCTCACCTGGAGAGTGGTAACCATTGTTACCCATTCTCCTCTCCCCTATGAGGTATGTTATGCAACTGAAAATTCCAACTGCCTTGCGGGGGGGGGGAGTTTGAGGTGTGGAATGGAGTGAAGTCCAATCAGCTTCCATATGCAAAAGACCTTGAAGGTTCCATATGCAACTGACATTCCAACTGCCTTGCGGGGGGGGGAGTTTGAGGTGTGGAATGGAGTGAAGTCCAATCAGCTTCCATATGCAAAAGACCAGGTTGTCGCAGCAGTTGTGGTGTGGGTGGGACCCGGGCTTTGCCTTCTGATTGGTGGCGATATATGCTGAGGAGCAGTGCCATCAGCCATACACTAAGGGAGTGCATTTTAGAATTAGAACTTTGGCACCCACTATTCAATTATATATAAGGAGAGATTTGCTTCATTTATACCCCAACGTTCTCCCCAATGGGGACCTGAAGTGGCTTAGATCGTTCTCCTCTCCTCCATTTTATCCTCACAACAGCCCTGTTGAGACTGGCTCAAGGTCACCCAGCAATCTTGAATGGCACAGTAGGGATTCCTAGTCCAACACACTAACCACTACACCACACAGGCTCTCTCACAAGACATTACCTATCACAGAATCTATCCAGCCCCGTCTTCACTGCACACATGTCCCCAAATGAATGCAGAAAGAAACTAAGGAAACAAGCCATTCCCATGCATGACTACCAGTAATTTCCGCAACCGTGGCAGCACCTTTCCAGACAATGTAATCCTGAGAATCCCTGCAGCTATAATCATGTATAATTTGGTGAATGCTGAGTATCCAGGGACAGCCAGGACCAACCTTGCCTTGTGTGATCCTGTCCTCAGAGAATAAGCTATTTTATTTAATACACTTGCATCGTGCTTTTCTGTCTAATGGCTCTGCAAGGCAGCTGAACATCACAAACACTGCAGATATGCTCTCCTCTTACAAGAACAAATGGGGTCGGTTGCTAAGACCACTGCTTTCTTTCATCTTCATCCTGCACAAAAACTTTTTGGACGCAGCTGGCCTGGTAATGCTGGCATGGTAATAGCGAGGCTAGACTCCTGTAATGTGCTCTACACGGAGCTGCCCTTGACAACTATCCTGAATGGACCATTTGCTGGTTGGTGCAACCTCTAATATACATGTTACACCTTGGCTGAGAGCACTGCACTAGCTGCTGGTATGTTTCTGGGTTCAATTCAAGGTGCTGGTGCTTACCTTTCCTGGCCTTAGCCCCACATACCAACTGTGTTCCCCTGATAAGGACTTGGTGGCGGTCCCTTTAATGGTGGCTGTCCCTCTAAGGGTGGCAGGAGAGACCGGCCTCTGCCCATTCATGAGCCTTTTCTCCTTCCTTGAGTATACTTCCAGAGTTTCCAAAGAGGACTTACACTCTGATAGAGTTACATAAGCTTCATGTACACACTGCATTTTTGTTATTGGTATTTTATGTGGAACTGTATTGGTCTTAATTATTTTAATGTTTGTAAACTATATGGAGAGAAGCAGGATATAAATTATTCAAAGTAACAAAATAGAAACATGGAGAGGTAAGGTGTAAATATTTAAAATAAAGAATAAAACACTATACTGACATGACAAATAAGTCTTGAAAATATCATTCCTACAAAATACCATAAAGATAGTAAAAAATAAAAAGGGTCTAATGGCACCTTAAAGGCTAACAAGATTTTAATTCCAGCATAAATTTTAATGGGCCAGAGGCCCATTAAAATGGGAAAAAAACATTTGAGTACAATTACAAAAGAATCTGGAGGGGAATACAAGCTAAATTGAGAGAATGGGGGAGGTGGAAAGATTCAATTAGTACAAGAATTGCAATGGTTAAAATGTTTTTAGTTCCTAGGCTGACTTACCTTTTTTATGTATTACCGTGGCATATACCAGTACATATATTGAAGAGGTGGCAAGGAGTTATGGATAGATTTGTGTTTGCATCTAAGAAACCAAGGACAGCTGGTAGGTATAGATATTATGGAATAAAAGATGGGGGATGGGGGATGGGGGATTCCCAATATTAGTAATTATTATGATGCATATCAATTAAGGCATCTAATGATTTGGCTTGAGGGAGAGTTAGGAGAAGATCTTGGTTGGATAGAACGGGAAAATTTAGAGGTGGTAGGAGGAAAGGAAAGTTTGTTTGATAGGAAGAATAGGAAGAAGAAGATAGGTGATGAATTATCAACTTTTCTGGGGCCTTATATGGTGTGGGAGAAGTGGAAAAAAGAGCTTACTCCGGGGATATCACCTCTTACCAAAATGTGGTATTATGATAAATTCACCCCATTAAGGGGATCAATGTCAAAGGAGGTAGGGGATAAATTAAAGAAGATTACGATTAAAGAGTTGAAAAAGATATGGGGAACAGACGTGATGAGAGAAGAAGAGAATATTGTTTTGAATAAGATGAATTGGTTGCAAAAAAGTCAGATTTCCTCATTGTTGAAGGAAGAAGAAATTAATCATATTGGGAAAAGAATTACTACTCCCTTTGAAAAATTGGTGAAAGAATATGGAGAAGATAAGGCAAAAATAGTTTCAAAATTGTATAAGGTGTTATTAGGCATAGGGAAATCACCGAGAGAAGTTTTGAAGGAATATTGGGAAACTGAGCTTCAAGGTATAATTTTGGATGAAGAGTGGGATAGGATTTTTAGGTTACCTCCCTTTGTTACAACGTCTAGGTTAATACAGGAGCAGGGTTTGAAGATGATACAGAAATGGTATTATACACCGGTTAAGCTGAGCTATATTTCAAAATCGGGAAGTAAAAATTGTTGGAGGAAATGTGGAGAGGTGGGAACGTTCAGTCATATGTGGTGGGATTGTCCTTTGGTAAAGAAATTTTGGGATCAAATTGGTATAGAAATGTCGGGGATTGTGGGAAGAAGGGTAAGAATATCTAAAGCAATGGCACTTCTTAGTTTGGATGGTATAGAGTTAAGGGTAAAAGAGGAATGTAAATGGATAAATTTGATGTTAGTAGCAGCAAGACAAGTGATTGCAAAGAATTGGAAAGAAGCTGAGGAACTGACGATTAATCATTGGAGGGAAAGGATGAACAATATAATAATTTTAGAGTATCTTACAATGAAGATACGTAGAATGAATGGGTCAAAGGTTAAGGACCAAGAGGCGGACTGGTTTAAAAGGATGGCGGGGTATTTGGGAAAGTTTAAAAAAATTGGGGTGATTAGTCAGTTAATAGGAAATTGAGAGGTTAATTTGATTATAAGATTAAGAGGGAAGGTTAATAGTGGAATAGAGTTCTATGGATGATTGTGATATAATACTGTATGGAATTTTATTTATGTCTCTAATGCCTGGAAGTTGCACATGGGTGGTGTTGGTGTTGGATTTTTTTATGAAATAAAAACATTTAAAAAAGAAAAAAAGAAAATATCATTCCTACAAGATACCATAAAGATAGTAAAAAATAAAAAGGGTCTAATGGCACCTTAAAGGCTAACAAGATTTTAATTCCAGCATAAATTTTAATGGGCCAGAGGCCTAATCGTCACATGTGTCTGGAAAAAAATGTGTTCTGATCCACAAAAAATGGATGCTGTAATAAAAATCTTCATAACATTTCAGGTACATCAAACTCCTATTTATTTTTACCCAACTTAGAAACACAGCAAGCCTTCTGGAAAGATTAAAAATACAATACAGGGCCAAGAGCTTATGCCCTACCCCCAAGGTCAGGCAGAATACAGTCTTGGCCCCTTTTTCAAAAATCCTGGAAGGAACTAGGAATGCAAGCCTCCTTGGATACACCATTGTACAGTCAAGCTGCCACCACCCAAGATGATCCTGCTCCTTGCAAATGTCATGCCAGGGAAGGAACAGGGCCATCAGAAGATAACATAAGAAGAGCACTGCTGGATCAGACCAATGGTCCACCTAGTCCAGCATCCTGTCTCACACAATGGCCAACCAGTTCCACTGGACGACCAACAACAAGGCATAGAGGCCAAGGCCTTCCCCTGATGTTGCCTCCTGGTTCTGGGATTCAGAGGCTTAGTGCCTCTGAATGTGGAGATTCCCATCAGTCACCATGGCTAGTTGCCATTAATAGACTTATCCTCCATGAATCTGTCTAATCCCCTTTTACAGCTGCTTATTTGCTGTGGCCATCACGACATCCTCTGGCAGCAAATTCCACATTTTAATCACTCTCCGGGTGAAGTAGCATTTCCTTTCGTCCATCCTGAACCTGTGCCCGTAGAGGTCCATAAGGCAGAAAGTGCGCTCTTGTTTTAATCCACACAGGGCTGTCATAGTCACCATTAGCACCTTTAAATTTTGGCTTGAAAGCAAACTGGACCAGCCAGTAGAGATCACTCAGCATTAGCATAACAGAATCCCTTGCAGCCTGGTATCGCCTGAATCTGGACTACTCCTTGGATTTTACCACAGTGAAATTGCAACAAATAAAAAGAAGCAGATAAAAATTTAAACTGAATTAATTAGCAGAGCTGCTTTTGTTCTGAGGATGGCATTCGAACAAAAGAAAAGCCCTGCTGGATCAGAACAGTGGTTCATCTAGTCCAGCATCCTGTTTCACTCAGTGGCTAACCGGTTGCCCTGGACAGCCAACGAACATGGGATAAATGTTATTGTTGCCTTCTAGCACTCATATCCCAAGGTTCACTGACTCTAAATATGGGGGTTCAAGGTAGTACAGGACAATGGTATAGCACAGAAGTTACCAAGGAAGATTCAACAATCACAAGGTCCCTCTTTTCAAAGAGAAGGTGAATTTGGGTGAATCAGCCACAGCTGAAAAAGGCACTCTAAGGAGACCTAGGCGACATACTTGCTTCTAAATACCCACCTCCAGTCCTTTCTCAGCCATGAACTTACTGGATGGCCTGGAACAAGCCAGTCCCAGTGCTTTACAATACAAAGCCCTCATGAACGGTGAAATTTACCCCACCATTACACATTTTGCTATACATTTATTTATTGTTGGCTGCGGTCACACAGAGCATAAGCCACGCTTCAGAGACAGAAGAGAGGCGGAGTTTCCTGGCACGATCACAGGGCAACATCTGGCAAGTGTAGAGCTCCCGTCGGTAACCCGTGGCTAAATGCCGGAAACGCGGAGTAAAAAACTAGTACCTTGGAGGTACTAGTTTCTGGAAACCGCGGGGCAAGGGCGGGCGTATGATCGCGTTTCCGGAGGTTGTTCCGGCGCCCGCCCATGTCCCCTAGCTACAAGGTGTGTTTTTTCCAAGTCCCCACGATTGCGCACAAGCGCCCAACGGAGCATGCGCAAACGTCTGTTTAAGTAAAAAAAACACAACGTACGTCGTGCAGAGAAGAGGAGAGCAGCCAGAAGGAAGCACCAACGAGCGCATGGCTTGAGGCGAGCGACAGATAGATAGGGGGAAAGGGGGCAAGGCAGAAGATGTCGCCCAGAAGAGGGGGGCGCGGTGGCAGAGTAGGAAGTCTGCTGGGGGAAGGGGCGGTCAGGGCGGAGGGGGCTGGGCCACGCTGCTTTGCCCTCTTCGCACGCCCCACCAGCCGGCTCCCCAGACTGTTGCCCTTCCAGACCTACTGCCCACCCCCTGCCTGCCTCACTGGTGGGGAAAACGCCGTGCCCGACACGATGCCACACCGCCCAGTCGGCAGCTGGCCCCTCTTCTCCCCGCGCCGCTTGGCCGGCTGTCGTTGCAGCCCCCTCCTCACCTTCCCTCGGCGCGCGGCCCCCGCTTCTTTGCCCCGAGGCCCCGCTTCTTTGCCGTGTGGTCCGTGCCTCCCCTTAACCATGGGACCTCCACGGAACCTCCACAGGAGCTCCACGGGGGGTCTGATCGCGCAACCGCGCTTTAATTTTCCCCGGGGCAAACAGCCACGCTTCCCCCCCGCATTTTCCTGGCCGTGTGACCGCGGCCGTTGTTACCTATAGTCTGCCTTTCTCACTGAGACTCAAGACAGATTATGCAATCTAAATCAAGGCTATCAGTATGATGATACATCTAATAAGCAATGTAATAGGACTAGGAATCACATGACAGTAGGGCTCCAAGTGACTTATAGGAGCTGAGTGCTGGGAAACTAGGAAACAGGAAAAAGTAATCACTGGTCCTGTCAACTTGGACTTTGGTTTTGGGAGATGATGGGATAAACTAACCCTTCAAAAACCCTTCTCATTTCCAGCCATTGTGTGGATGAGTGTAAAAAAGAACAGTATTTCCAAGCAAAGTTTCCTTGATCTAGTGTGTAACTAACAGTGCAGTCCTCAAAACAGTTACTCCATTCTAAGCCCACTGATGTCAACAGACTGAGAAGAGTGTAACTCTACTTCGAATGGGGCAAAGCGCTGCATTTATATGTAGTAAACCTGACCAGGAAGGGTTTTTATTCCTTTTCCTTAGCATGCACAGTTTAAATCCCACATCTTATTGATTGTTAAGGTTTACTCCAGTTGTGTGTTGTTCTCATTTCTTCAAAGAGTAAACCACCTTGTCCCAGTCAATTCACCTCATACTTTAGTTATCAACCCAAGTAGGCATGGGTTGGTTTATAGTCAGGCCCAGATTCTATCCCTTCAAAACTTACTTCCTGCTGGAAATTCCCTAGAAAAAGTAGGGAAGGCTGAAACTGTGACAGAAAATTCCTCTGGGGTGGTGTCCAGCCCCAGGAAATTGTCACAGCCCTGTGTGACATATTGCAACTATAGCAACAACCGTCAGTCAGCCTCCCATCAATAACCTGAGCAACAAATTGGATTTTTTTCTTCCACTAGCAAAATTAGTTTGCTTAACTTATAGTTTAAAAGTTTCCCCAAGACATGCTCAGTTATATCATCATCACCTTCCAAAGACATTACACAACACATGCCAGGGGTATTGTATTACTCACATTACTATAGTTAGGACTGAAAAGGAATAAACTGAAAAGGGGAAGATCGGGTATCAGAATCAGGGTGAAATGGAATGTTTTTTTTAAAAAAACCCACAGAGCCCAGTCCATCAGAAATGTCTCCTGCAGAGCTTTCCCCCCCGAAACAAATGAAACTGATACAAGAACACAGTTCTGTTCTGCTTACCGACAGTGCAAACAGAAAAGAAGAGTGCATGACATTTACATGTTTCACTGGCTGCGTTCAGACACCAGGGTAAACGTGATCAAACCCCCATTAGTTGGAAAGATGCAGATGGTACCAAACTCATGCATTCAGTCCTCAGAAAAGGAGATTTCAAACCAGGGATGCTTGAGTGGAAACACTGGGGAATGACAGATTCGATAGCATCCCTAGTTTTAAGTCAGGCTGGAAGAGAGTCAAGGATAATTTTAACTATGCAGGTGGTTACCACGGGGGTTTAATTAAGGGTTTGGTGGCTAAGGGAAGCCATCTCTGAATAGCAGAATGGACAAATTGCTGGTGTACAATGAGTAAGCTGTACTTATTACATTACATCTTTGACAGAGCGAAGTAAATCCTGGTAAAACAACAGCCAGAAACAGAAAACTTGCACAGCTGGTAAGAAGCTGTGTAGGAAAACCAAAATTAATGAGAAAGGGGTTTTTTTATCAGCACAATCAACAGTGATGAAATAAGGAATGACTAGATGGATAAGACAGGATTAATATGCACAAAGAACGAGAGAAGAGAATCCACTAAAGTCGTATTTGCTGTAGACCTCCAGGCTCCAAATTTGAGATGGGAAAGAGGAGAGTGGATACAATGCTAGACCAGATTTCAGTTGCCTTGATAAGGAACCAATTTAATAACTTTGTACTGCCCTTAGCAGAGCAACTGAACTATCCTTGGGTGAGTTGAAGAACGAGTGAAGAACTTCGAGGTATCAATTACAGGGCCCATTTTATTCCAAAGTTTTTATTCCTGACCTTGTCAAGCAATGGAGGAGGGAACAGAAAGTCACAGATGACGCCAAGATTGCAGGTGTTGTTAACACAGAAAAGGATCAGGAAGGAGTTATACATAGCAAACTAGGCAACCTTACGAATGTCACAGGAATGGAATGAAGTGTAAGGTCATGCACTTGGGGACGAATGGCAGATGTTTGCGGGCTGCAGCGAGGAAATAATAGAGGAGGCTGGGAACCTGTCATGGTCACAGGACAACTACAGGCCGATTCACACCAAGCCCCTGCATTTACTGTTTACATCTAGGAGGCAACCTTGGGTTCACATTTTCCCATAGAGCAAAAAAACCTGATGTGAGGCCCACACATAAAGTATGTGCATACAAAATCATTTATCCTCTCTCCTTTGGGGGAAGGATGGATTACAACAGCGGAGCCAGCGTATGTGAGCTTTACATTATTACATTCTTATGTATGGGGTGGGTGCATACCCCATAGTTCACTATGCCTAGGACACCAAGGCTATGCCTGAACCAGCCCCATGAGCCACCAACGTGATGAGACTGCAAAAATGGCAAATGCCATTTCCACAGGCACCCACCTGCACACTGATTGAGACTGGCTGCTGAAGCCTCACACTCTGTGCCCTCACCTGCAGATGTGCAAACACCAGAGACTGGGCCTTTTTGGTTGTGGCACCTCAGTCACAGAATTCCCTTCCAAAAACATTCAGGCACCAAACAAAAATGTTTTCGGTTTAGCACTTTCCACTGATTCTGTTGCTTTCTCTCCTTGTTCCCTGGGTATGAGAATGCTGAGACCAAAAGGGAATGCTTCTTCCATCCTACATGGTTTTAACAACCGGCTTTATGCTGGTCTGTGGTTTCATTCCTCATTTTGGCTTATGGTTTTGACAGGCTGTTTGTATGTTGAGGGTTTGTGTTTTTTTTAAATGCCTAACTACTTGGAAACAATGTGAAGAATCCAGAGTAGAAACATTTAAAATAATAAAGCTAAAAATGGATTGCTTGGGTGGAATGTTTTTAGGGAAATATTAATACTGTTCAGCATAACCCTGAGTAAGAAAACTGGGATACTGTGTCCAAGTGTGGTCATACAAAACAACAACAAAAAAACACCCAGAAACAAACACCCAAAACAACTGTAACTGCAAAAATGAAGAGCCCATTTTAGAAGGTACAGACACTGCTGAAATTTCGCAGCCCTACAGCTAAAATCTCTACGTCAATACTGCTTCTTCCTTGAGCAAACGGTGCCCACGAATCTTCAGTATCATCCAGGTTTCCATCCTCACACACCAACCATTTCCCATTAAATGTGTGCCATTTTTTAATGTCACTTTTGAGTCAATGGCACCAAAGAAAGTACCAAATCAGGAATACTGGCAACAACAACAGAAAAAAAGGTCCGGATGGAATCAGATTAGAACAAATTTTTAAAAAAGGCGAAATCTTCCTTTGTTCATATTATAAACACAGATTTAAGGGACTTGGCCTACTTGGAAAGAAAAGAAAAAAAAGAAAGGAAATAAGATTGTCTGCCTACCAATGCATCCCAGACATAACATAGCACAGGATGAAAAACTATTCAGATTAAACAGAAACAGGAACACTGGGTACAAGAACTAATGACCATATGTGATTCATTAAGATTGAAGACAATCCCATATTCGGGGGGGTGGGGGCGCTCACTCATTTCAATTCATTTTGTACCTCTAAGAGGCCTTTCGCTCATCCACCCAATCAACTCAGGAGCATCATGAACTGAACCATGAAATTATGATGTTGGAATGATGACTGTATACTATCCCCTGCTGTGCAGGCCTACCCTCCAAGAGGAATTATTGTAGCCCTCATGAGCCATCAGCCTGAAAGATGCGCATTTTTCATAACGCTTAGAGACGTTTGTTCATATATTTACATTATACCCTTACATTTATACCCAGTGGGGACCCAAGGCAACTTACATGGTTCGCCTCATTTTTCCCCACAACGACCCTATGAAGTAGGTCAGGCTGAAAGTGTGCGAGTGGCTCAAGGTCACCCAGCAAGCTTCTACGGCAGAGTGGGGATTTGAACTCAGGTCTCCAGGATTCTAGTCCTGCACATACTATTTTTCCCCAAAACATGTATTTATTTAATTCATTTGTGCCTCATCTTTCTTGCCAATGGGGCCCAAAGCACCTTACATCATTGTCCTCTCCTCCATTTTATCCTCCCAAGAACCCTGTGAAGTGCATTAGGTTGAGAGAGTATGACTGGCCCAAGGTCACCCAGTGAGCTTCCATGGCATGAGTGGGAATTCGAACCTGGACCTTCCAGATACTAGTCCAACACTCTTAACCATTACACCACACCAGCTACCCTATCTGGTCTGAAGAAAAGTTCTGAAGGCCTGAAAAGTTTGCTTACTTGCATTTTGAATTTTTCAGATAATCCTAATAAAAGGTATTGCATTATACCTACTTTTGGATTTCTTTCTAGTGATCCAAGCTCGGATACCTGCAGATTTTCGGCTTGAAAAGCACAACGATAAAAGCAGTAAAGTATCTCGCAACAACAGCACATGCAGAACAAAACATGCCCAAACATGCCACAGTGCTTTTCAGCTCTCGCCATTCCAAATACCTTACGGAGAGTGTCTTTAAAGACCATCTCACTGCTTTTCACCTTTAAAGACATTCCAGAATAAGAATATTGCAGAATAAATTGAATGAGGCTGCCAACATCGCTGTTAAGAGTTCATAACACCCCATAAATTAAGATGGGAGGCCCTGAGTGTATAACTTTAATAGCTATCGAAATGCCTAACTTTCAGTAATTTGTCTAGCTTATTGTTATTTTTCATTCGATTACTCTGTTGGTACAGGCAGCCAACCTTATACAACCCTCTTAACAGGACTTACCTCCACAGCCTAAGGGCATGATCCCCAACTTTCCCCTTGCAGATCTACCAGTCGCACCTCTCCACCCCCTAGCCATGCCAGAAAGAGGCAGCCAATTCCCGCCAATTCCCAGGCATACCTGGGAGCCAGAGAGATTGCAGTTGCTGAAGCGCTCCTGGAATTTCTCCATTCCTGGCTGAGAGTGTTTTGCAACTGATCAGACCGGTCACAGAAACCGCCCACCCCTCTAGCCGGGGGACGGAGTGCTATGGGCCTGGCCAAGGGCCGTGCTCTCCAAGCCACTGAAGGTCACTGAAAGGCCCTTTACTGGCCTTCAGATCCCAGGGACAGCTAGAGCAAGACTCCAGGCCAGTAGAACTTGGAAGACCAACAGGCTATAGTGATGGAAAGGCTAGACGCCTGTCATGTGCTCCAGGGCATACGCTGTCAAGAGTCAAAAGCTCCCTTCGTCAACTACCAGGCATGGATTCCTGGAGGAGAGGACATCTGCCACCATACAGTGGAACAGAGTTAGAGATGGAGCCCCAAGACATCACCTGTGAACCCTGCCACTTCCTTTCCAAACTTACTAACAGACCTCCAAATGTCATACACCAAAGAACCCCTTACACCGACCTTTCAAGAGAACCTCCTCTGCTGCTCACCTCTCTCCTCGGCCACAATTTGCCATTTATTTATACCTTCTTCTTCCTATCCCACCCCCTTCAGTTTTCAACCCTTTGTTAAGGACAAATGTAATTAATTTGTAGTGTTTTACACTATGGCCTTGTGAGCACAAGAAAATCATCATTTAGGCCTTCCATAAAAGATGGAGAACAAAGCAAAGTCAGTCTCCATGGGGAGGGTAGGCATATTTCATTTTCTGAGGAGGGATAAAGGGTGTGTGTGCCTGGAAGTCATGGTTGACCTCTGGCAACCCCTAGTGGGGCTTGGATGTTTCAGAGAGGTGGCTTGCTATTGCCTGCCTCTGTGTCCTAGCCCTGGTATTCCTTGGAAGTCTCCCATCCAAGTACTCGCCAGGATTAGCCCTGCTTAGCTTCCAAGATCTGACAAGATCGGGCTTGCCTGGGCTATCCACATCAGGGCCAAGAGAAGTTTATTGGGGGGGGGGCATACAAAACTTATTTTAAAGCCCTTGTGAATGTTGTGTTCACCAGCTCAAACAAGCAACTCGAATAGCCCTGACTAGGCCAACCTTGTCAGAGCTTGGAAGCTAAGCAGGGTCTGCCATGGTTTGTACATGGATGGAAGACAACCAAGGAAGACCTGGGTTGCTACACAGAGAAAGGCAATGGCAAACCACCTCTGCTTATCTCTTCCCTTGAAACCCCCCTGGTCTTGGGTCACCATGAGTTGGTTGTGACTTAATGGGATACAATTATTATTATTATTATTATCCAAATAAAGTAGATTAACTGTATCCTAATCAAGAAGACTAGTTTAGGGGTGACTTGCTCGAAAAGACTAGTATTCAAATGGTTGAGGAGAAAATCTGAAATTCCTCGGAAACTTTTAAGGAGTTCCTTTCTACTTCCTGAAAGCAAGCTTGCTTCTCCCTACTGAACTTCTCCTGAAGTCTGCGGATGGAGGAGATCATATTGGTTGAGTTCATATGATAAGGCCTAACGTGCCTGGTTAACATCGTCGAAGTATGCTGAGCCCGTGTCCTAAAACATGCCCCAGAACCCTTTGCAATACACAGGGATTCTGTGTCACATGCCTTCATGTGGAAAGTACCCCACAAGGTGGAATGTTTGTCTGTTGTAGGGAATCATTCCTCCTCAAGCCAACTATCCACCCTTTCTTAGGCAGGTCCCGTGCATGCTTTAAGAACAATGCCAATGGCCTCCGGCACATATTTAAAAATTCCGTGCACCACAACTGACCTACCTACGCATGCTGCAATTATGATCAATATTTGATTGGCTCTGAAAAGAGATAGTGGAGGTAAGTGGTTAACGGAAATTGACCAATCAAAATCTAAGCAACCAGACAGACTTGTCAGGAAAAGCTCATCTGGGTTTCTTTAAAACCGGCCTAATTTGAATCAGAAGTTTCACCGGCAACACGCTTATAAGCTCTAACTGAAAGCAGAGAGATTGAATCTGGACACTTTTCTAATTAGAAGTGCCCAAAGATTTTAGTGTATGCAGAGAGTTTGTTCATTGTAAAACTATTCTGAAAGATGGGGGGAAAGTCAGAGCCACACCACAACTTGCCCCCCCCCCACAACTGTATCAGTAAAAAGTATAGAATGTCATTTCAGAACATTTGTGCGTGTCTCACTAGACCACACAGGTTCCTGCATGTGAACCTCCACAATATCTTCTAACAATGCTGTATATCACTTTCTACCTTTCACAGAGGCAAGACTGGCCTCCGGTAGAAGATGGGTCTTTTCAGTTGTGGCCCCAGAGTTACAGAACATTCTGTGGTGATTCTGTTGCCTCCATCCCTGGTTCCAGCTCCCCCACCAAAAAAAAAAAAAAAAAGATCACATTTTTTGTTTCAGAATGCTTTTGCTAGTGAATAAGGTTCTGTCCTGTCTCTTTTTCTGGTTGCATTTCTGTTTTAATTGAGTTTTTGTTTGCCACTTTGTGACTTTGCATTAAACCAGGGACATAAGCGCTGCAATTCATTTTGTTTAATACGGCAGAGAACTCTGAGAAAAACATCCTCCCATGCTAACACTGAACAACTGATTCCAGTGAACAAAAAAGCCATCTGGTACAGTCTTCCCAGAACCGAACAATTTCAGAGACAGATTGTGGGGTGTGTGGGGCGAACAGCCTCATTTTGGAATCCCTTCCTATTTTAAAGCATCAACTTGTTAAAGTAAGAAGATATGGAATAAGAATTCCAGTCTAACCTTCACCCTGGTGTTTTAAGCTTCCTGCATGCATGACCCTTTTGGTATCGGGGAAGATTCAAAGACACAAAACCCTACCTGTGTTCTGAAGAGTTCGAGAAAGATTTGAAGCTGCCTATTTAAATATACTATAAAACAAATAATGCTGTGTGTGTGTGTCCAATTCAGTATTGTCTACTCTGAGAAGACACTGATCTCCAGCACAGAAAGGACTTTTTCCAGCAAGTACAACCCATCATTTGCTTGCTTGCCAGGGACTGAACCTGGAACTTTCGACACGCAAAGCAGGTGCTCTGCCACTGAGCCACTGCCATATACCAAGGTCAGATCATCCATGTAGCTGAGTTCTAGGTATTTTGACCAGCAGTGACTCTCGGGGTCTCAAAAGCCACTCTGCCACTCAGCCACAGCCCATCCCAAACAACTATACCATGACCCTTTTATGAACATTTGAGCTGTCATTTAAATAAAACGCATTGCGTACTTCCATCTCATAAAGTTTTACACACCAGAGCTATGAAAATGGGAAATGCACAGGGCAGAGCTGTCCCGGTCAACATGATTATCTGGGAGCAAGTGTGGTATAGTGGCTAGAGTGCTGAACCAGGATCTGGGTTCAAATCCCCACTATACAATGGAAGATTGCTGGGTAACCTTAGGGCAGTCACACAGTTGCAGCCCGACCTACCTCACAGCGCTGTTGCGAGGATAAAATGGAGAGGAGGAGAATGACATAAGTCACTTTGGGTCCCCCTTGAGGAGAAAGGTGAGGTATAAATAAGTTAATAAAACTAATAATTTTTGTTTATACAAATGATACATATTTAAAGGCTCGTAATAGAACTGCTTTTGCTATTGAGATCAGTGTTACACTGTGGTAGTAGTAGCAAGGGTACTTGCTACTTGTCATCTTCTACGCTCATCTCCTAATTTTGTGGAGCTAAATGTGACTTTTTCAAGCATTTGAGACTGACAATATCTGGGACCTTTGCTCCTGCAGCAGGCAAGATGGGACTTGTCCACTATATCCATGCAAATTACTAATTATATGAGAATAAAACATGGTGGCTTAGGATGAGTTTCTAATGTGCTTGAACAAGTCGTTTGCTCTTGATGCAAAGATTAATTAAAGAAACAGACTTGCACATAGCATGACCATTCACCCCTTAGGTTAGGATGACTAGGATGGCAATTATAAGCATCAAATGACCAAGGAAGTTCCAAAGAAATTTTTGCAGCTTGAGTTGTGATCCCACTGCAGATCTGTACTCAACCCGCTTTGAAGCCTGGGTTGGGGGAGGAGGGTATTCAGAGGGGGGGACAGCTTGGGGGGGGGAAACTGAAATATAAGTAATGCTTATTTTCTTATAGACTCTAAACTCATTCCACTATTTTAAGAACATAACATGCATCATTTAGAACTTAGCATATGAAATTTTAATAGTTAGCATATTTATGAGATGCAAATATATAAAGCCCTTTGTTTTCTACAAGCAAAACTGCAATCTCATCAAACCATAAAGATGAATTCAAAATGGTTGCATCCTATACGTCCTTAAGTAAATGTATATTAGTTTTAGCCATTGGAGACATGGGTGGGCATGAAGGTGAAAATTGTGAAAACATGGGGGGGGGCTGGATCAAGAATAAACTTTCCACTAATGGAAAAGTCACTGGAACAATGATAAGAAAAGTAAAAAGCAGCAGGAAAAAGGAAGACCCCCAACCAATACTCCCTCTAAGCTGTGGAGTTCTGTGAGCAAAAATTCTATTTAGTAAGCTACTGGCATTAAATTGTTAGCAAGCGATATGGCGACTGCATAAATTAGTTTTCTCTGGAGCCATCCTTCCTGAGCTAAGACAGAGGCTAAAAAACACACTAACTCAGCTTAGAGGGAATACTGCCCCCAACATTAGATGGATTGATTCAATCAAGGAAGCCATGGCCCCCAGTTTTCAAGACCGGAATAAGGCTGCTAACTATAGGACATTTTGGAGGGCATTAATTTATAGGGTAGCCATAAGTGACTTGACAACACTTAACATACACACACTGGAAGGGGAGGTGTAATTTCTACCAATTCTCTCTCCCTGCTGCAGACCCCAAATCATCCCCCACACCATTCCTGACCCCCAGGAGCAGCATTTCAGGAAGGCCAATGGGCTGCAGTAGCAAGGAAGGAGAAAGGAAAGTTCTGTTCTGCTGACAGAAGAGCCTTCCCTTAGTGGAAAACTTAGTCTGGATCCGACCCAAAAGAAACTATAGGATTTGGACAGTTAGCCTCATACAGTCACATATTTGGATACTGACACTGTCACCCATGAATTCACGAAACTTTGCCCTCCTCCACACACCTCAAAAACCACTTTAAAACATGTCAGATTCATGTCCAGAGTTACAGGACCAGAGAGTACCAAAAAAACATCTACTTATGCTTCATTGACTATGCTAAAGCCTTTGATTGTGTGGATCACAATAAACTATGGCAGGTTCTTAAAAAGATGGGAGTTCCAGACCACCTCACATTTCTCCTGAGAAACCTGGATAAGGGTCAAGAAGCAACAGTTAGAACCGGATATGGAACAACTGATTGGTTTAGCATAGGAAAAGGAGTACGACAAGGATGTATATTGTCACCTTGCTTATTTAATTTATATGCATCATGCGAAATGCTGGCCTGGATGAATTACAAACTGGAGTTAAGATTGCTGGGGAAAAGATCAATATGCAGACGATACCACTCTGATGGCAGAAAGTGAAGAACCTCTTGCTCAGGATAAAAGAGGAGAGCGCAAAAGTGGGCTTGAAGCTCAACATCAAAAAACTAAGATCATGGCATCTGGCCCCATCACTCCTTGGCAAATAGAAGGGGAAGTCGTGGAAGTAGTGACAGACTTCACGTTCCTGGGATCCCAGATCACCGCAGACTGTGACAGCAGCCATAAAATTAAAAGATGCCTGCTCCTTGGGAGGAAAGCGATGGCGAACCTAAACAGCATGATAAAAAGCAGAGACATCACCCTGCCAACAAAAGTCCGCGTGGTCAAAGTAATGGTATTCCCAGTAGTCATGTATGGCTGCGAAAGTTGGACTATAAGGAAGGCCAAGCGCCAAAGAATAGATTCTTTTGAACTATGGTGCTGAAGAAGACTCTTGAGAGTCCCTTGGACTGCAAGGAGATCAAATCAGTCAATCCTCAAAGAAATCAACCCTGGCTGTTCCCTGGAAGGCCAGATCCTGAAGTTGAAGCTCAAATACTTTGGCCACCAAATGGGAGCACTCACTGGAGAAGACCCTGATGCTGGGAAAGATTGAAGGTAAAATAAGAAGGGAACGGCAAAGGATGCGATGGTTAGACAGTGTCATCGATGCAACAAACATGAAATTGAGCAAGCTTCAGAGGACAGCGGAAGACAGGAGGGCCTGGTGTGATCTGGTCCATGGGATCGCGAAGAGTCGGACTCGACTGTGCGACTGAACAACAACTCTTAAGTGACTGCTTTAAGCAGAAAGATTTTCCCAGACATATGGTAACTAGGAGAGCACCAAGCATGCTTCCCTGAACTCCCACAGATAGCCTTCCTAAAGAAAGACCACAGTCTTTCTCCTTTTATGCATGTATCCTGGATGGCCCTATTAACTTCCTCCCTCTTGCATGCATATACACCTACACCAATCCCAGCTCTACACTTAACAGGTATTAACAGAAAAACTACTTTCCCCCTTGTTCCTATAGTCCTTAAATCATGTACTGGTCTCGTTTTTCACCATTTTTTCACTGATCCATCAAGTCCTCATTGAAGGAAATTGGCTCTTTTTTGGCATTCTTAATTGCTCTCTTGCCCAAATCTTTGACTTGGGAGAGGCTCACTATGTGAAAGTTTGAAAACCCAAGCTGTTGTCATATTGACCTCAAAGAACAAAAGACTCAAAACAGGTTCAGTAACCACTAGGATGTAAATTTCTTTTATTAAAACAACCATTTAAACAATCCAAATTTTATTGTTTAAACATTAACCAGCTAGCACTCTGTCTAATCCACGTACATATGCTCACATATCACCAGCTCTGCTACTGATTTTTTTTGTCAAGAAAAAATTAACACGTCTCTGTGTTCCGCTGTCAGTCTTGCGCGTAGACCATTAACAGTGAGCCAGCATTAGAAAACACACACTTTGATAGCAGAGATCCCCCTGGAATGGCACAAGTAACCCTTGGCCAGTTTTCCAAGCCTTGTAAAGTGTTTAACCGTTTACAACAATGTATAAATAGTAAAAAAAATCCTTAAACATTGAATGTTTTACATCCCTAACAGTAGTATCTTCTACTATAACATCTGCTGTTACACAGAGCTCTTCATAGTTTTGCCTAGCAAAGAGATCTGTGTAACCCAGAATTGAACAATAGGGGCGCACAGATGTTCAACCAAGAACTGACTCCAATCCCAAGGGAACTGTCCTTCTTCCTTCCTGGGGTCATCAACAACAGAGGCTTTGGGTGAGCCCCTCATCTTTTTATGCACCTTACATGCTCGCTCCTTCTGGCCTTACTTTAATAATGTACAGGAATGAGCACAGAAAGAGGAGACCTTTGCCAAAGTCTCTGTGGCTGTCCATCCTGGGAGTGAGGGAGGTTACAGTGCCCTTTGCCTATGTCTCCACTTATAAGGAAAGGAGTCAGCAAGGCAACTAATGCAAAGGGGTCACATGCTCAAAATGACACCAATACCAACATTTTCAGTTCTCTATTGAATGTGTGGAGCAATCGTGGCAAAGAAATACGACAAGGCATCTCAGGCATCTAGCAGCAGACAGCTTTCACCATTCTGCGTATGTCAGCATCAATGGGAAAAGCCAAATGACAGTTTTGCTCATCATACTGAGAACCAGCATAATAGATTCAGTTTCAGACTAGGATCTGGGAGACCCAGTTTCGAATCCCCAACACTCTACCATGGAAACTTGCTGGGTGACCTTGGGCCAGTCACACAACTTTCAAGCTAACCTACCTCACAGGGTTGTTGTGGGTATAAAATAGAGGCGGGGGGAATGATGTAAGCCATTTTGGATCCTCGCTGGGGAGAACAGAGGAGTGTAAATGAAGTAAATCATTTTTTAAAGAAAATCTGTCCCCCCACAAGCCACTGCTTCAGTCTCTGCTCAGTCAAAAAAAGTAATTTAACTGGTGTTAAAAATTGCTAGATTTTACCTCACGTTTCCTCCAAAGGAGCTTACCGCAGTGAACATTTTACCCTCACAACAGCCTTGTGAGGTAGATTAGGCCAAGAGACAATTACCTTCATGTAGCAGTTAGAGTGCTGGACCAGAAACTGGGAGACTCTGGTTCAAATCCCCACTCTGCCACGGAAGCTTGCTGGGTGACCTTGGGCAAGTCACATGCTCTCAGCCTAACCTACCTCACAGGGTTGTTGTTCTTTTGGGACCACATTGGAGAGAAAGGCAGGGTATAAATGAAGCAAATAAATAAATGAATAACCTGCACACCTCAGGACATTTTCATGAAAGAGTGGGAATTTGAACCAACACTAGTTCAGTTCTCTAACTACTAGTAGACTATGCTGGCTCTCCATTAGTTACTGGCCCAGGTTATGGGTGTGTAATATACACAGCATGCACCCAAGAATGCACACATATCCAGTGCCTACCCCATCAGACATGTGGTGAAGTAGCTAGAGGAAGAGTAGGAAAACCTGGTTTCAGATCCATGTTCTGCCATGCACACTGGTCCGGCCACTAGCCTAACCTACCTCACAGGGTTGTTGCGAAAGATAAAGCAGAGGGATAAATTCCTATAACTAATCAACAAATGCTGCTCTTAGCTGAGATTTGCTATTCTGGCCCCAGTAAAAAAATCATGGGAAATTAATAATTAAGGAAAGCAGGAGGAACCCTTGGCCTGCTTTTCTCGCAAACAATAGCCTGGCTATAGCCAAAGTGCTAAATTCCATAGTGAAAACAAATAAATGTTTCATCAGAAAGTACGCACTGGCATCTTCTAGTTCCTTCTCACGATATTCTTGCTCAGTAGTCAAACCCCAAATGAACAAAAACGGTCTTCGCCTTGCACACTTGCGTGGCAATAATCAAGCACGCCTAAGTTCACACCCCAAGCTGCCTCTGTGAGCAAGCAATATGGTTTCGTTTTTAGAAAAGCTAGAAAAAAATTCCTCAGAGTAAATTGAGCAAAAGCATCTCTATCCTGGGGGTGAAACCTAATTAAAATAAGTCTGACGTGGAAGAATTCTCTGCTGGTTGCTACATTTTAAAAGACTCCCTGCCCAACCTACACGTAACTGCTTTACTCGTGCATTAACCCCATGTGACTTCATTTTTTTTTTTTACAAAGTCCCCCACCTTCCCAAACCAACACAGAAGACTGACATATTTCAGGCTGTCAAGATCCACAGTCTCTTGCACAAGCCAGGTAACTGCATTAAAAGCAATAAACATTCTTCAAAGCAAAGGCATTTCTCCCCCCTCCCCTCCACCCGCTTGCTCGTGCCTGCTCCAAAATAACCTCCCGCCTGAGTAGCCGTGCTTCTGTATTGCAAACATTTGCTCGATTTGAGGTCATCAGAAACTATGTACCTGATAACGCCAAAAGCCCTAGAAATGCCAACCTTTATTTATTCTGTCTATTTATTTTACATTTAAAGCCATAGGGGAAGCTGGCTGGGCTAAGCATGGAGTAGTAAAGTGGCAAAGCAACATATCTCCGGGCTGTATCTTGCCTCTGCAGTGCATTCAACTAGATCAGGAGTCTTCAGGCACCAAACCCACCTTTAACCTCCACTAAGTTACAAGCATGTGTGACAGGAAGTTGGGTGACTTAAGAATCATGCAACAGATCCTTCCAAAAAACTCACTAACTATCAGGAGGAGCTATCTGGCGCATCTAAGGGCTGAAACCCAGTTGAAGACAACTCTAGTAGGTGATCTTAATCTAATCTCTCTCTCCAATCTTGTCTCTTTCCTGCAATATGAGGTAGTTATACTGACCTATCTTACAGGGTTGTTGTAAGGATGGCAACAAAGAAAATGTATTTGAAGTGCTCTGGAAACTCCAAAAGCACTCCACTGAATGTTAAGTCTCGTGATTAGGGTTCAGTTGTCAGCAACGTTCCCTCTAAACTGTGGAGTCCTGTGAGCAGAAATTCTAGTTTCTGAGCCACTGGCATTAACATTGTGAGCAGGTGATTTGGCTACTGCATTAATTAGTTAGCTCTGGAGCCCTCCTTCCTGAGCTAAGACAGAAATGTGTGAGCCAGACGCTAAAAAACTGTGAGCTGGCTCACACTAACTCAGCTTAGAGGGAACACTGGTTGTCAATGGTAACCCCTCCACAAGAGCCAGTTTCTCTTCTGTCCTTTTCAAAATCTGCAGGCAGAAATGTCTCTGCTCAACTCAGGCAAGGGCAGAGCTTGCAAGGGCTAGGTCCAATGTTTTTACCATGCCCCATAATGGCCTGCAGAAAGGAAAGAGATGTTTGCAACAACACCCCCCTGCATCACTAGTTGGTCGAGATGGAAATGAATCATCCACCGCTGCGGAGTCTGTCTCCCAAACATTTAAATCGTCGATATGTCCAGCCTGAGCCCAAATTCACACAACACTCATTCTCCAGACTCAAGACAGTATAGTTTCATGCCTTCCTCAGAAGTCATGTACCCTATCCAAAGTTTTCCTCAAAACTGTAACCCACTCCCATCTTTTTTAAAAAAATGTTATTCCTGGCAGGCCTTCCAGGGTTTTTAACAACTGTACAACTGGCAGGCATTCAAAGGTTGTTATTGGCCTGACGATGCAACCCTCAGGAAAGCCACACCTGGTGAATTCCTACCTGTCACATAGCTGATGCAACAGCAGAACAAACTAGTAGCCACTATGCCCTCCCTCTCCCATAAAGCTCATCATACACGTGTCAGAACAGAACAGAACAGAACAGAAAACCTTTATTGGCATAACACAGATAACCAGAATAAAGGCAAAATTTCTTCCCTTGCACATGTCCGTTTTCAAGACTGGAAACCAAAATTTGTCCAAGCCTCCAAGGCTACTCAGTAAAACAGGAACAAAACTACAACCTGAAGTGCACCTTGATGACTTTTTGTCTCGCTGAGAAGTGGCACTCCCATAGATGTTTCTGTAGGATTACTTCCGTTGGATGACTATGGCCCTTGACTCCCAAACCAACACATGTCCGAATGCAGCCTCAGAGCCCAATTACCCACAGTGAATCTGAAACTCAGTGGGCCTTACTCCGAAGTATTTACAAGACTGTGGCTTCCCAAGTCCAATCTTCTGGACATTTACCCACAACTAAATTCCTAATTCATCAGGCCTTCACTCCCAGTCCATATATGCAAAACTACAGTCTCACCTGCCTGCATGTTTACTCAAGAGTAAAGTTCACTGGGCCTTATTCCCAATTCAAATATTTGTAGGACTGCAGTCTTCAAACTAGGGCTGCTAATCTCCAGGTGGTAGCTGGAGATCTCCTTGGATTACAACTGATCTCCAGGCAACAGAGATTAGTTGCCCTGGAGAAAATGGCTGCTTTGGAAGGTGGACTCTATGGCATTACCCCACATCGAAGTCCCTCCCCTCCCTCAACCCTGCCTTCCTCAGGCTCCACCCCCAAAGTGTCCAGGTATTTCCCAACCTAGAGCTGGCAACCCTACTTCAAGCCCAATCCTTCACACATTCGCTTGGGTGTCAGCACCACCAGACCTCAAGCCTGGCTTATTCCCAGAGCCAACATGTTTAGGATTGGCATCCCCAGTGAGTTTCAGTGGGGGCTTCCTTCCGAGTAGAACATGCACAGCCAACCAATCCTTTCCAGCAGAAGGCCATTCCTAAAGGTGCTGGAAAGCCGCCTCTCTAGGAGGTGCAGCCCTATGCACGCTCACCTGGGGAAATACACTCGGCATCTGACGAAACGAGCCGTGACTCACCCAAGATCATGCTGCAAGCCACTGTGAGAGAGGGGTTTGAAGGCGCGCCACCGGCCTCCAGTTCCATTCTGCGGGCCACAGAGCTACCCTCTCTCTAGATTTATACACCCCCGGGGAGCAAGAGCCCCCGCACGCCGAGAGGGGCCTTTATTTCTGAGTAAGACTCGCCCTGTACCAAGCCAGCTCCATAGTCTGTCTGAGCCTCTCTCCCCTCCTCCTGCCGCTTCACGGTTTTCCAAAAGCCAGGCGGGAGAGCAAGCTTCCTCCGAGGCATTTCCTCTGCAGGAAAGGGCCGGGCCCCGCTCCTCCTGGAGAGACGAAAACTTCCAAGTTCCGCAGCAGAAGGAGGCTCTGCAAAGCCCCGGAGAAGTCCAGGATTTCACCAGAAAGAAGGGTGTGCGTGCGTGTGCGCGGGGGTGTTTTTACTTTAATGCCTCCCCGGTTCGCCCCCCGCACCCCCCAAAATCCCTAATTAATGGCTTTCCCTTTTCCTCTTCGAGGGGTCTGTCTATGCAGACACACACATCACACACACACACACTGGCAACTTGAACAAAGCGGATGCCTCGAATTCCTTCCCAGCCCCAGCTTGGTTTTTTTGGCAGCCGGAATGAGCCCGAAAGACGCGGCGCACAACACACACACACACACACACACACACACACACACACACACCTCGAGCAAGGCAGGGCGACACATGCAACGAGCCCCTCGCACGCCCCCCGCTGGGAGGCAGCCTGTCTCCGCCGAGCCCCCCGAAGCCGACCCGATTCACCCCCCCCCCACACACACACACACAAAATCAGACCCCCAAATCCGCCACCTCTTGGGGGGGGGGG
>NW_015170906.1:815134-821750 GCF_001447785.1 Gekko japonicus | reverse complement strand
CGCACGCGCGCCCCCGTCCGCCCCTGCCGGGGGGCTAAGCAAAGCGGCGGCGGCCGTGGCCCGCTCGGATCCGGCCGGATGGGTGTCCGACCCGAGGGCTGCGGTGCTGGGGCTCCTCCTGACAATGAGAGGCGGGGAGCAGCCCCTGGCTGGCGGCTTGACGTCAGGGAAGAAGGGAGGGAAATGAGGCGGGAGGAGGAGAAGGAGGCGGCCGCGCTCGGCTCTCCGCCGGCCCGCCTCAGAGGAGTCCCCGAGCCCAGGCCGCCCTCAGGAGTCGCGCCAAAGAAGGGGCGGCCGGGGTTGGGCCTGGCTGAGGCGAAGGGGGCGGCCGGGGGGGGGAGATAACTCCAGATGAGTTCGTATTTAGAAGCAGAATAAAACGGGAGTCCATCCGAGAGGGGCATCCTAAATCCATTGAAGTCAATGGGCTCAGAAGGGTAAAAGTTCTGCTCAGGATAGTAAATCAGGAGTCCCGGAAGGTCAAACGGTGTCATCCTAAACAGAGTTGCATTCTACTAACTCCGTTGAAGTCAATGGGTTCAAACGGGTAAGATTCTGCTTAGGATAATAAATCAGGAGTCCAGTAATGTCAAATGGTGACATCCTAAACAGAGTTGCATCCTTCTAAATCCATTGAAGTCAATGGGTTGGGGGGGATAAGATTATGCTTAGTTATGGTTACCAGATGTCCTCTTTTTATGGGATATGTCTTTTTTGGTGTGTCCTCTTTTGGGTTCTGTTTTTTAAAATGATGAAAATGTCCTCTTTTGGGGTTGGGAGGTTAGGAATATTCCTAGTTAGTAGCAATTATCGCAGCTTAAATAGTAGGGGTATTTAAATGAGATTTGTCGTAGTGATCACTTGGCTGAAGTAGTCGGTCGGGGAATATATCCTCTTTTTTCCTTTTCAAAATATGGTAACCCTATCTTAGGATAATAAACCAGGAGTCCAGTAATGTCAACCAGTGTCATCCTAAACAGTTGCATCCTTCCAAATCCATCAAAGTCAATAGGCTCAGAAGGTAAGATTCTGCTTAAAGTAATAAAACAGGAGTCCAGTGACACCTTAAAGTCTAACAGATTTATTCCAACATAAGGTTTCGTGTGTCAGATCTCACTTCCTCAAATGCATAACAGTGTTGATCCATCAGGCAGACTGTGGGTAGGGAGTGGATTTTGGAATTGCATCTTGTTCTGAACCAGCCTATCTTTGTGACATTCCCTCTCCCCTTCTTTGTGTTGTTTATATAAATCGGTCCTAGTGGATTTACACTCCTATGCATCAGATGAAGTGAGCTTAGTTAGGGAATTTTTATGCCACCTCCACAAGTCCCACACAAGTAAAATCAAGTTGCAAATTATCACTATTGTGTGATGAGATGTACCAGTTCTTTAAGGTTGGTCAGCGGAGGCTCAGTGGTACAGAATCTACTTTGTATTAAGTAATTCCAAGGCTTAGGATCTGGCATGCCCAGTTAAAAAGTTCTTGCCTGTTGGGAAGGATCTTTCTCTGCTTGAGAACTGCTGCCCGTCTGAATAAACATAGAATATACTGAGACCAGTGTTCTGATTATATAAGGCAGCTTCATACGTGTGTTCAACATATCCAGTGGATTATCTGGTGTGTAAAAGGGGCACATAAAAGTGTGGGGGTTTGTTGTTTGTGCAATTTAACCCAGAGCTCCCCAGGCCAGTACTTAGCCCTAGAACCTCTTTATCAGTCTCACTTTTCAGGAGAAAAGTGGGTTAAATTACATTTTGAATTAAATAAATATCATAGCACAGCCCTGCAATGCGATAACGTAATGAGAGAAAGAAGTGTTCCTGACCACATGCAGAGTTAACTTTCAGGACTGGTTCACCCATTTTATTTCAAATGTTTATGACCTCCACTCCCAGTCGAAATTTTTGAAGCAGCTGTGAACACATGCATATTCATGTTGTGTGGTGTAATTCGTCATTGTTCTGTATAAGCAACACTCGCAAAAGAAATGTGTTCCAAATTCAGCGAGATAGATCAGCGCTTGAATATGGTATTTTTTAATTTCTTCTTCCAATGTTTTTGAATTACAGCATAAAGGAATTCGTTTTTTAAAAAATCTGGTTCATAGAAAGGGAAGGGCAATCTCACATGGGGTTGTGAATGCAGCATTGCACAACATGCGCAAGTGTTGCTTCTCACATATTTGCAGAAGTGTGCAGCTGATTAATAGCCAGAATAAACTTGTAAGACCTGGATCTGGAACATTTTATGAATACATTACACAAGGCATGATTCACACCCTGATTCGATACCCTTTCCGCCGAACAGTCCTACGCAACCTGTGTAGTGCGATTGCTGCTTTGTCATGGTTAGCATCCCACATCGCCCTGATAACTTTTGAAGCAGGGAGGACATGTGGAACAAACAGATGATATGATTGTTTCCATGCCGGCATTGATATTCAGCTAGGAGTTGGGGCTCTAAAGGGGGGGGGGGGATTACTATGACATACAGTCTCCCAATTTCAAAATTGCCAGTGCATTATTTTTAAAATTTATTTACATCATTTATATTGTACCTTTCTCACCAATGGGAACCTTGAGTGGATTACGTCATTTTCCTTTCCTCCATTTTATCTCACAACAACCCTGCGAAGTAGCTTAGTCAGTGACGGCCCCCAAGGCCATTCACCAGATCCTAGTCCAACACTGTAACCACTTAACCACGTGCAGACTGCTAGCATGCTGAGATACTGATATGTATGATTTCATTCTGAACATCTAACTCCCCGATACCATAATTCTAAGAATTTTGGTATATAACTACAGTAAGAAAACTGGCTTTCTCCCAGCCAGTTAAAGGCATAGAATGGTATATTCTGGTGTACGCCATGGACTGGTAGAATATTTCTATTAGATATGTACAGCTGGTTGGCATCGGCCTCTCCTTTGCAAGACAAGCAATAGTTCTGCGTTGGGAAGTTTTTATAACCAGGATCTAATTAGCTATTTTACCTACACTCAAGAACTTAAGCATGCTAAGTGGGATTTTCTTTTTCACTAGTTTTCCCCCCAAACACAAACCCCAATTCCCTATCACAGGATGCCTTCACAAATCTCCTCCATCCAATCCAAAAGCAGTTTTTCTGTGGCATATCTAAGAAACAACTTCAAAGGCTCCTTCAGTATGTGTAACTAATTTTAGGGTTCTTTGGACCCTAGTACACTCATATATCCCATTCCCCACTCTGTTTAAAGAATGTTGGCTCATGGGAAACATAGCCAAACACAGAAAAAGAGGTGCAGGAGCTTATTAGCATAACTCAATAGCATAACTCATTGGCATATGCCACACCCCCTGACATCACCGGAAGTGTGTCAGAAGGCACCACTGGACTGTTTTGGATTGCTAGCTATTGGGGGGGGGGCGTGCAGATCTGTCCTCGCTGAGGAGGGAGAGCTTGTACCTGAATAAAACTTGGTCTTAAAGGTGCCACTGGACTGTTTTGGACCGGGTGAGCTCTGCAACTTATCTGGTTGCTTCTTGCTCTGACTGAGGGCTGCTGGAAGCAGGGGGTGGGGCTTGTTGCATGTGCCCGCCCCCTGGGCTTTTTACTGCCCGAGCTCCGCTCCTGTGCACTCCTGTAGGAAATGACCCCTGGCCAAATGTATTAGCTTTCTAATATCTTTTATTTTAAAGATGTTCCCATTGCGTTTCTCAAAAACCCAAAAGATAAAAAGAAGCCTCAAACCTGATAATGTCAAACAACCCCTTCTTTTTGCAGGTGAGTCTGCCAACAAAAGTCCGTGTGGTCAAAGTGATGGTATTCCCAGTAGTAATGTATGGCTACAAGAGTTGGACCATAAGGAAGGCCAAGTGCAGAAGAATACATGCTTTCAAATTAGGGCGCTGGAGAAGACTCTTGAGAGTCCCCTGGACTGCAAGGAGATCAGATCAGTCAATCCTAAAGGAAATCAACCCTGACTGTTCCCTGGAAGGTCAGTTACTGAAGCTGAAGCTCAAATACTTTGGCCACCAAATGAGAAGGGAGCACTCACTGGAGAAGACCCTGATGCTGGGAAAGGTTGAAGGTCAAAGAAGACGGGGACGGCAAAGGATGAGATGGTTAGACAGTGTCATAGATGCAGCAAACATGAAATTGAGCAAACTCTGGAGGACGGCAGAGGACAGGAGGGCCTGGTGTGATGTGGTCCATGGGGTCACAAAGAGTCAGACTTGACTGTGCAACTGAACAACAACAACAAATTGCAAGGTACAAAAACCCAGCATCAAGTAGACCACTGGACCAGAGAGACCATTCAAATCCTTATTCTGGGCAACTTTGGGCCTTTACTATATCTCAGCACAACCTACTTCACAGGGTTGTTGTGATGATAGAATGAGAGGAGACATAATATGTTAACAGGGTTGCCAACTCTCCAAGTTGCAATAGGGTTGCCAGTCTCCAAGTTGTGGCTGGAGATCTCCCACTATTACAACAGAGATCAGTTCACCTGGAGAAAATGGCTGCTTATGGCACTGAAGTCCCTCCCCTCCCCAAACCCCATTCTTCTCAGCCTCCACCCCCAAAATCTCCAGGTATTTCCCAACCTGGATCTGGCAACCCTACCTTGCAAACATAAGATATTACACTACTTTCTAGACAGATGGACCTTTCAGGAGGAAAAACACATTCTGAAGTTGCCAAATAACAATTACGGGCAGCTTAGAACTCTCAGTGGAAGTCACAATTAGCCAACATCCATTCAAAAAGAAACCATCTTTAAAAAAAATATATTTTACATCGATTCGAGTCTGCCTTTCACTGAGAGTTTTAGCCCTAGAGAACTTTTTCCTGTTTTGTTCCCCCTCCTTTCATTTGAAAAGGCCTATTTATTCACACACTTCCCGTGTATTCCCTTTCCTTCTTCCATTGGCTTTGATCAGTCCATGGCTTTTTCTTGCTCACACAGCAGTGGGCAAGAGGGGTGGAGAGCAGGTCACAGAGAAAAAGGAATCGGTTAGACTTGCAAAGCATGGGCACGGTGGATTTATTCGGCCCAAAACAGGAGGACATTAGCGCTTGCCTCAACGCTTCGCCGTGGTTTTACTGATAAATCAATAATCGGTTAATAACCAAAGGAAGGTCTAAAAGGAGTCTCCATTTCCAAGGAATGCTTTGTTATCCCCATTGTCTCATTAATTGCGTGAATTAATAGGTGGTTTGAGTGTAGTAAACGTTATCAGAGAATGGGGGCATTTAATCCCGCCCCAGTGCACTCTGATTCTTAATATGTCTGAATATGAACGAAATACCAGTTCTGTGCACCAGATCAGGTAGGATAAGTGCACATCTTTTGCATTCAAATGTTGGCAAATTTCAGACCCACCATGTGGACATCTTCTCCGTTTGCGCTATGAGGCGCATGAATCTATTCTTGCTAGCTCAGCATTCCTTCCCCCCCCCCCTCCTGTATTTCCCATTCTGGCATAATCCTTCCATAGGGATTTGTTGGCTGCCATCTTCAGCATTACAGACCCCAATTTTAAATACTCTTTCTAAAGTAAAATACATCAGAGCCTTTGGAGTCCTTTAAAAATGTATCAAGGTTAAACCAGAGGGTACGGCCACTTCAGGGTCATTCTAGATTTTGGTTGTTTGTTTATCTGGCCATATGAAATCATGCATTTACATGTTTTGAAAATCACCTTGCAGAGCTCGTGCAGGGTTATTTGAGGCCAACCGTTTACTCTAGAGTAAACTCAGAGGGCCGTGAACTGAATCACGCAAACTTCACTAACTACATTGAATTTACGGAGCTGCCCATATGAGTGCAGTCATTTGCAAATTTATGTAGAAGTTAAGTCCCATTAAAAATCAGTGTGATTTACTCCCCTGTAAATCTTGTGAGTGAGTGCAAGGTTATGTGAAATATTTGCATAGTGCAATGCAGATCCATTGAGAGACTGCCCACTGAGGTTGAAGGTTGCACTCTTCCACTCTTAAAAATGTATATTTACTTGCAAGTAAGCCCCACTGGTTTTCATTAAATTTGCTTCTAAATAAGTGTGTTGACCCCGAGCTCTAAATGGATCTGACTCAAATGTCCTCCTGATGAGATTTTTCATGACCCTCACACTGCCGTAACATAATGCAGTAGCATAAACCTGAACAGAGAGAAACCATCAGAATTTTATAAGTCAAAGCCCATTGAAACTTGGCAACAGGAAAATGAATGAGAGAAAAAAACAACTCAAGAAGAATACCTGGTAGGAGGGTATAGGAGCCGTGGTTGCAGTCATGCTGGGGCAGGCGGCTGGCTTTGTGAAATGCAGCATTGCACAATTAGCCCAGAATGGAGGCGCTGTGCACACACTGCAGTGCTAAATCCTGCCAGCAAGGACATGGTTAAATCTCTCCTTAGCCGGCTTGATGGTGCTTCTAAAGACTCAGCATAATTTCTGAAGGGGAGAAAGACAGTCCCTTGGCAGTTCTGCCAGCCAGCACTCGGAATCCAGATCTTCTTCCGAATTGATAGGGTAGGGCTGTTAAATGGGAAAGACAGGGCTGTTCTCCTGTGGATCTCTTCCTAACAGCATCACTGCCTAAGCTGAAAATGGGGGGGGGGGGGGG
>NW_015170906.1:732964-815096 GCF_001447785.1 Gekko japonicus | reverse complement strand
AACCGATGCATCACACACACATATGCACACATACATAACAAATACTTGAATAGCAACAGAGGGCTTTGTGATGGGATATGGTTTTCTAGACATTGCCTGCGTCTGTGAAATAAGCAAGGTACCATGCATCCCTCTGACTCTGTGCAGGAAAAACTGATTCCTAGGCAGACTTACAGCACTCCCAAGGGAAGGGGGGGAATCGACAAACATTCTCTGGACTTAGATCAGGTGGGCAGCAGTGTTGGTCTGAAGCAATAAAACAAAGTTAGAGTCCAGTGGCACCTTTAAGACCAACAAAGTTTTATTCAATTTTATATATACAGATGCTGTAAAGTTTGCCTCCATGCTAGAAAGGAGATGGATGGGATCTAATGATGGGGATTCTCACGATACATGAATCTCCAATTCTGACATATTTATTACCTGTGTTATCCCCCCCCCCAAGTTGAACCCAAACAGATGATAAACAGACACCAAGCTTGTCATTGTTTTTATCTGTTAAAAAACATCTTCACTATTTTGCATGCTAATTTAACAACTCACCCCCTATACGTACAACTGTGATTTGTAATTCCATTCCAGTGTCTGTCGAAGTGTACTTTACACATGAAAGCGCATACCTTGAATAAAACTTTGTTGGTCTTAAAGGTGCCACTGGACTCTAACTTTATTTTCTGTGCTTATTTCATGCCATTGCAGTATTGGAAATAAAGTTAGGTAGTAATCTACAAACCAGCTGAGTCAGCAGACTGGACACTGTAATGCTGTTGGATTTCAGTGGGTAGATTTATATACATTTCTCGCATGGTTTCCCCTCAGTGTTAATTGCAGATCATAGACCAATATGCATGTCATATGGCACCAGGAATGGGTAACACTCCATTACAACTCGCTGTCAGCTATCCCTGTGGCATTTTGATGTTGGTGCAGGACATGTAGCCATACACACAGACATGAATTTCAGGGCATGGAATCAAATAACATCAACAAAGAAAAGAGGGATTTGCATGTTAAAGCTTTATGGGTTTTGGCATGTTAAAACTTAATGCAGATTCCTGAATTGAGTAAAATCTGGTATCTTTGTATTGTGGGTCAGACTGCTCATCCTTTTCAGAGAGAAGTTTTTCAAAGTGTATCATCAACACCATTCACATCCTGTAAATACCTCCATGTGAACAAGAGAAAACCCTCCTAAAAAAAACCCCTGTACAATCAATAGTTTAAGGTGACAATCTTGGACACAATTAGGAGTAAGTCCCATTGAATGCAGTAGGACTTCCTTCCAAGTTAAGTACACACAGTCTTGGCCTGGATCTTTCTCAGAATCTTAAATTCTTGTTAATTTCCATGATTTGAATGGTGGAGAACATGTATGGGGTCAGGAGAATGGGTTGAAAACAAAAGAAGACCCATATCACCAGTATGTAAGTAACAGACATCTGGCAGAAATTCACACTGAACTTGTATATTACAAAAATGCAAGTTTCCTAGAAAGTCTACAGCTGTCTCCTTTCTGGAGTTTTAAGGTGACAGCTGCAGGAGAAAACACATTTTTTCCCATCACAGATGAATACAGACATCCTGTTTAACACATTCCTTTGCCGCAATAAGTTGGCCTGGCTGGCTAATTTTAGTGCTAACTTTGGAAAGAGTGGGTATAAATGTGCTTTTGTGTAACTACATATTGCCAACATGCCCATTTTCCAGCAGAGATACAGATTCTCTGGAGTTGCTTCAGGGCCATGTGGGGGCTTGCAGGGTGGAAATAGATGGATATGTCAGGCAAGAATTCCTCTTTGGCCCTGGCATGCGAGCAAGGCACAGGGATTGTGAAGCCACTTCCTTTAAAAACATACAGGCAGAATGATCTCTAAGTCTCCCTAGATGCAATCTCAATTTCCCCCCCTGCTTCAGTCAAGTTGATTGTTTTAATTTTTTCCCTTGTCTTTTCTTTTGGTAATTGTTCTTGCATTCTTGTTAACATTCTTCCCACACAGCTTGTTAAAGAATCCAATCTACAAAATCAATGCACACAGCACCATCTATTGACACACAACAATTATTACATGAACTGCCGTTGCCTGCTATTGAATATACATCTTGGTTTATATTTAAAGGTGTTCACGCACATCCAGAGGACCGCATCTCTCTTCAACAGAACTGCCAGAGGCAAAGGAAGACAAGACTGATGCGCATTGATCTGTGAATCTGAAGAAAGGAATTGGGACAGGGACTTCTTTGGTTCCCCCTACATCCTCTTCACATTTATGAAATATACAGAAGCCACAGATCTCTGGGATATGTGCACTGTACTACACATTCTGGTCCCTAATGCATATAAGGTAGGGAACGGACAATTGGTACTTACCGTGAAGGGTCCTTCTCCACTGAGTTAAGGAGGACATCTTGTGTGGGTGTTTCCAACCCCTTCCTTAGGGAGGCAGGAACAGAAACTTCACTTCCCGTCCACTAGGTGGCTGGTCTCCTCAGCTCCAGTTTAGGGACTCCAAAAAGCAGTAACCCTATAAAAAACACTATAACATCTCATAATAACAGCCGTAAATAGGTTCAACAAGAACTGGACCAGCAAAAAACGGTCAACAACTCACAGATAAAGGTAGGTGAGGACAGGAAGGACTACCCAGAATCAATGACAGGTAAAGGTTGAGAATAAAACCTAAATAAGATAAGATAAGATAAGATAAGATAAGATAAGACGATGAAAAGGGGAGGGCCCAAGATGTCCTCCTTAACTCAGTGGAGAAGGACCCTTCACGGTAAGTACCAATTGTCCGTTCTCCCACTGAGTGGAGGACATCTTGTGTGGGACCTCCTATAGCAGTGTCCATATTATACGGGCGGGTCATCGTCTTGGTGCCTCAAGATCTCTTGCAGAACTCGTCGGCCAAAAGAAGCATCCGCCGAGTCAAAAAGGTTTATCTTATAATGGCGGATGAAGGTAGATAGTGAGGACCAAGTAGCGGCCTTGCAGATTTCCTCAGCTGAAGCTCGATTCGTTAGAGCTGTGTTTGTAGCCGCACTGCGAATAGAATGAGCAGTGATGCCTGCCGGCGGAGTCATCTTTTGGGCTTTATACGCCTCAATGATACAGGCCTTGAGAGTGGCACTGATCGCGGGTGTAGACATCTTGCATCCCTTGTTAGGTGGAGAAATGGAAATGAATAATGTCTCAGATCTCCGGAAACTGCTGGTGCGGTGGAGAAAAACCTTCAGCGCCCTCCTAACATCCAGTGTGTGCCAGAGTCTTTCTTGCGGATGGGACGGCTTTGGACAGAAGGATGGAAGGCAAATTTCCTGAGACCTATGGAATGTGGAATTGACTTTCGGACGAAAGGTAGGGTCGGGAAGAAGAACTACCTTGTCTTTATGGAAGGTGCAAAGGCGTGGATTGGCCGAAAGCGCTCCCAATTCTGAAACCCTGCGTGCTGATGTGACGGCGACCAGAAATAGGGTCTTCATCCTAAGCCATTTGAGCGGAACATCCTTGATTGGTTCAAAAGGAGCTTTTGTCAAGGCATTGAGAACTAGATTTAATCTCCAGGAAGGAAACCTGTGGGACACTGGTGGATCCTGAAGTGAAGCTCCCTTGAGGAATCGCTTGACGTGAGGATGTCTAGATATGGGGCAACCCTCCACTAGAGGTAGCACCGTAGATAACGCCGCCACTTGTCGTTTAAGAGTCGAAGCTTTTAGACCCGAGTCGTGGCCCTCCTGAAGAAAAGACAGAACACTCTTAATGTGAGGTTTTAGTGGATCAACCGACTTCCTTCTAGCCCAACGAACGAAGGCTTTCCAAGTAGTGTTATATATTCGACAGGTAGATTGCTTTCTGGACGCCAAGATTGTATTGGTCACACTGTCTGGATATCCTAATTTGAGGAGTTTCCCCCTTTCAATCGCCACGCGGTCAGCTGAAGCCATCCAGGATCCGGGTGCCACACTGGGCCCTGGGAGAGCATGTCCGGAGACACAGGGAGACGGAGCGGAGGAAGAACTGAGAGGGCTTGAATCTCCGAGAACCATGGTCTCCTGGGCCAATGAGGAGCCACTAGGATAATCTCTGCGTCGTATTCCCGAATCTTTCTCACGAGTCTTGGGATGACTGGAGTTGGTGGAAAGGCGAACATCAGTCCCGGAGGCCAGGGAGACGTTAACGCGTCTGTTCCTTCCGCCTTGAAGTGGTAGAACCTGGTAAAGAACCTTGGTACTTGACAGTTGGTTGGTGAAGCGAACAGATCTACGTCTGGAACTCCGAAGGATTGAGTTATGAGACGAAACAGTTCCCGGTTCAGGGACCACTCCGCTTCCTGAAGATGGAATCTGCTCAGCCAATCTGCCTGACAGTTTAGAATCCCCTTTATGTGGTCTGCTCGAATGGATGTTAGATTGGATTCTGCCCAATTGAAGAGAAGAACGGCCTCTCGTCGAAGTTGGGGAGATCGGGAGCCTCCCTGGTTGTTTATGTACGATTTTGCCGCCGTGTTGTCGGTTCTGATCAGCACGTTTCTCTCTTTCAACTGGGCTCGGAAGTGCCACAGGGCCAGTCGAACAGCTCTCAGTTCCAACACATTTATTGGCAACTTGCTTTCCTTTGTGGACCATGTGCCCTGAGTTGGATGGTTGTTGTAAACAGCGCCCCAGCCCGAAAGACTGGCGTCCGTCAGTATTTGGTCCCAATCGGACACATAGAAGATACGGCCTCGGAGAAGATGACGTAATTTGGTCCACCAGGCGAGGCTGGACTTCACTTTGTGAGGGACCGAGAGATGGAGATCTATACGTTTCATGATCCTGTTTTGAAAAGGTCTCAGAAAGTGTTGCAGTGGTCGTGAGTGGAGACGAGCCCACGGAACAGTGTCTATGCAAGAGATAAACAGACCCATCAACTTGGCCAGGGTCATCAGTGAAGACGATTTGCTTTTGATGATTTGACTGCAAAGGTCCCTGATTTTTTCCGCCTTGATTTTGGGAAGGAAAATCGAGTTGCGGGAGGTGTCCAGTACTGCTCCTAGATGTTCGATGGACTGTGATGGTCGAAGGCAGCTCTTCTGTAGGTTCACCAAGAAGCCGTGAGCCTGTAGACATTGGATAGTCGCTGTGGTGTCTTGAACAGAACTGTTGCGGGAAGCGGAACGAATTAGAAGGTCGTCCAGGTACGGATGGACGTGAATGCCCTTCTCTCTCAATCTTACTATGGGATGAATTAGCATCTTGGAGAAAACCCGAGGAGCTGTGGATAGCCCGAAGGGAAGGGCTCTGAACTGCCAGTGTCGGTTCTGAACGCAGAAGCGAAGAAACCGTCGGTGACCTGTGAAGATGGGGACATGAAGGTACGCTTCGGTGAGGTCGATAGACGTCAAGAACTCTTTCGGATGAAGGGCCTCTGTAATTGAGCGAAGGGTTTCCATACGAAATCGTCTCAGCCGGACAAACTTGTTCAGAAATTTCAAATCTAAGATCGCTCTCCAGCTGCCGTTCCTTTTGGGGACGGTGAAGAAGATGGAATAAACTCCGTCGCCCTGTTCCCCGGCTGGGACTGGTTCGATGGCTTGAATGCTGTGTAAGTGATGGATGGCATCTGCAGTCCTGGAGATCTTGGCAGCGTTCTTCGTCATCGGGGAGGCGATAAAGCGGTCCGGTGGTCTTGAGAGGAATTCTATGGAGTACCCTTTGCTTGTGACTTCCTGCGCCCAGGCATCCGCCGCCGAGTCGACCCAAATTTGATGGAATAGAAGGAGTCGACCTCCTACGGGCGCGGAAAGATAGTCAGGCCTTAGTATTTTTGAAGTCCCTGGTGACTTTGTCGTCCCTGGGAGGGAAGGATCGCCCTGGTCTATTGAAGAAGGAGTTCCTTCGAAATGACTGTCTTGAAGAGCCCCAGGAGGGTCGTCTACCGTCTCTGTTGAAACGAAAGGAGGATCTTTGGCCCCGAAAGGGGAAGTTAGTTGGACCCCTGCGATCCGGTCTGCCAAGAGATCTAGGCATAGCCTTCTTTTTATCACGAGTCTCAATGAGTATCTTATCCAGCGCATCACCGAAAAGTCTATCCCCTTGGAATGGGTATGACGCAACGATGCCCTTTGCGTGTAGGTCGGCTTGCCATGCTCTCAACCATAAGGTTCTTCGGGCGGCCACCGTGGAAGCCATGGCCCTAGAGGAGAAAACCATAGCATCTAGGGTAGCATCAGCCGAGAAAGCAGAGGCTTGCAAAAGTCTGTTTGCCCCTTCAGTCAGTCTTTTATTGGATTCTGGGATGAGCTGGATCATCTTTTTGGACCATGCGATAGAAGCCCTAGCCACCACAGTAGCCGTAGCCGCCGCCCTGATGGCCATGGCCGTGGCCTCGTGTGCCTTGCGTAGAGCAAAGTCTGCTTTCTTGTCCAAGGGATCTCTCACGAGGCCTTCTCCATCTTCTGAAAGTAGGCCAGATGTTTGTAATGCTGTAATAGGCGCATCTACCAAAGGAACCTGTAACAGCTTGTCAGTAAAATTAGGTAAAGCATATAATTTTTTAACATTTGAAGGACATTGCTTGTTTGCCATGGGCTTAGTCCATTCTTTAACTAGTTGTTTTTCCAAAAACTCAGGAAAAGGAAAAACCTTTTCAAAGCCTGGTGTTCTGGGGAAATAATCCTTACTGCCCCTGGGTCTAAGCTCCTCTGTTTGTGTAAAACTATCAGTGCCCTCTGACTTAGATTTTGGGATCAGTTCTAGGGCAGACATTGTCTTTTTGAGGAGGTACTGGTAATCTTCAGCTTTGAAGAATCTCATTGAAGGTTCAGGAACCTCCATGTCTTCCTCCTCAGCCTCCTCATCAGAGAAAAATTCTCCCTCCTCTCTGTCATCCATTTCGCTTTCCCCCAACTGGGACATATCATAGGCCTGCTCTTCCCTCTCATGGCAGTGGTGCTCCTTTCTAGCTGCCTTAGTGGGCCAACGTGGCCTTTCTGAATCAGGGTACGGATCTGATGGGGTTCCCTGAATGTAGTGGCCAGTATGGGGATGAACGTGTTCTGCGCAGGCAGATTCTATGAGGGACATGCGATTAAGGGTGGCTACCTCCTCCCGCATAGCTTGTCTAATGAACTGCATCACCTCAGGAGTTAACTGCCCTTTCGCGCCATTTTCGGGAGTACTCACATTCGCGTCGGGGGGGTTCTCCGTCTGGGAGCAGCCCGCTACTTCAGCCTCCTGTGCGCTTGCCAAGTTTAATAATAATACATTTGAGCTCATGCTCTGGCATATGGGTGCAGCGAAAGCCGCCCCGCAGCCCCTCCCGGTTTCCTCCGGGGTTCTGTTGTTTGCCGGTTGATTTAAAATGGCGCCCGCATCGTGCGCCTTCGTCGGGGAATGAGGCCTTTTTCTGGATCGCTGCTCCTTCGGGTCTGAAGTGCGCGCATTTGCGGAGGGGGTGGAAGGGTTCTCTTTCCTTCTCCGTTGATCGTCTTTTGCCGGCATGAGGACGTTGCCTCTTTCTGAGTCAGAGAAGAAGCCGTCCGAGTGAAAGAGTGCTCTGTTCACACACCGCCATGCTGCATCTAGACAAAGTCCTATAGCAATGGGTGCAAGCAGATACATTTGCCACTGGTTCTTAGCTGCTCAAGCTTTGACTTGAAAACTAGCTCCTCCCACTTCAGATAGCACTCAGCAGGGGCGTAGCCAGAAAAATTTTGGTAGGGGGGTGTTGGGAAATCTGGGGGGCGGGGGAAGACAGAGATCCTGTTGGCAGGCAGGCGAAGAAGAGAAGGGTCTTTCCTTACCTGCCAGCTGCACTCGTTTGCCTTGGCCACTACAGGAGAAGGAGAACCGGCCAGCTGGTGCAATTAATAGCAAGTATGCTCTCTTTGCATGACTGCGGTGAGGCCTGCCTGCCTCATTCACCCGCTCACTTGGCCTGGAAGAGGGAGAGCCAGCGGGCTGGCACGATTAATACTCAGGGAATATGTGTTTTGTGCTACAGTAGTGGCAGGCCTTGCCTGCCCGCTACTATAGCAGAGAGTGTATATTTGCCAAGTATTAATTGCACCAGCCGGCTCTCCTTCTCCCATAGTGGCCGAAGCAAACAAGTGCTGCCAGTGGGTAAAGGCAGGGGCAGTGGGAGTTGTGGGGCGTGGACCACGAATGAGGGTGCACCGCCCCTAAATGCCCCACTGTGGCTTTGGGCCTGGTACTCAGTGGTATCAGCCAGTAAATAGCAGCTGGTAGTCAAGAAGCAGCAAGTGGCAGAAGCAACTAGTAATTATAGCATCTACCTTTGTGTGTTCAGCAACTGTCGGGCTTTATTATATCTCTACTTTAAAACGAACTTGTACTTAAATTTGGTGGCTGGTTGGCTGACTAGTGGTGTCAGATGTGGAAAGAAAACAGAGGCTGTGTATGGCCTCTACTACTGTGTTTGCAGATCTTTGGACTAATTTGGAGGTACAGAAAATTTTCAACAGTGGCAGCATAACCAACTCAACTGTTTTCGGCTACCGGTGCACCTCACAAGAGAGATTCATGCATTTCCCATTGGTTGGGTGGGTGGGGACAAACTCCTGTTCCATAACCTAAAGGCCAGCAAATCCTGCTCGCTCTTGGCTGAGGTGAATTAAGGAATCCTTTGTATAATCCATAATGGAATGTTGCTGTTCTTTTTTTAAAAAATACCTCTATTTTGTGTTAAGTACTGTGTTAATTTTGCCTAAATTATTCTGTGCATTGTAACCCCAGCACTCCGACCATCTTTAAGCTATTGTTTGCTGCTATACCAGATATCATCTGATGCCTTCTGTATTTCAGTGGAACTCAGATGACTGAACTATGGCACGGTTGAACAATAAATACTTTCCTGTTACTTGCTGAGTAATTAATTAATGCTGCCTTCCACTTTTTCTTTCCATATCAGATAAGGGAAGCTGGGTTCAATTTGATTTATATTTATTTAAATATTTATGCCCCTCTTTTCTCCCCAGCAAGGACCCAAAATGGCTTACATCAGCATTCGCCACTCCATTTTATTCTCAGGATGAGTAAACAGCCCAAGGTCGCCCAGTGAACTTCCATGGCAGACTGGTGATTCAAAGCGAGATCTCCCAGATCCTAGTCTGATATGCTGACCACTAAACCCGCATTGGTTCTTAAACCCTTCCAGAATAACCAAAGGACAGCTGAGGGGGGGAGGTGTAACTGCACTCTAGAAACACTAAAATGGCGAGTTATTTACCTCAAAGAGGAAGATGAGACTACAGAAATGTAATTCAAACCTGCGTATGTTCTGTTTTTGTCCTGTGGAGGTGGAGAAATTTGTGCTTGATACAGAATTCAGCATCTCAGAAATCTTAGGATTCTTTTAAAAATGTTTCTAGCCCTCGAGGTTCTGAAAACAGCCATGGCTGATGGAGGACCAAGCAAGACTTTCAGAAGGCTTTCAGAGCCTGCAAAGTTTTTTGACATTTCCTAGGACTGGAAGAAGCAGAGAATATGTAAAATAGTTGATGATATATATTCAGATTTTTGCTCTTGATATTGAGTCTCCTTGATTTTAGTGGAATATGTTTTCAAGTCACTGGTTATGGGGCCTAATATTTATGGGTAGGCAGCCCTCTAGCCAGGAATTTTTTGGGAGCGCCGGGGTGCCAGGGGGCTCCAATTAATTTAATTAATTAAATTAAATTAAAGTAAATCAAATTAAAATGGGCAAATTAAGCAGGCACAGTGGAGGGAGAGGAAGGAGAGGACTAGCTCCTTACCCAGGCAGCGGCGGGCAATCGATTCTCCAAGCCTCGTTCCTTCTGCTCCTGCTGCTTCATAAGAACATAAGAACATAAGAGATGCCAATGTTGGATCAGGCCAAAGGCCCATCCAGTCCAACACTCTGTGTCACACAGTGGCCAGAAATACCAGTGCCATCAGGAGGTCCAGCAGTGGGGCCAGGACATTAGAAGCCCTCCCACTGTTGACCCCCCCCCAAGCACCAAGAAGACAGAGCATCACTTGCCCCAGAGCCCCTAGCTATACCTTGTGGCTAATAGCCACTGATGGACCTCTGCTCCATATGCTTATCTAATTCCCTCTTGAAGCCGTCCATGCTTGTAGCACCCACCACTTCCTGTGGCAGTGAATTCCATGTGTTAATCACTTTTTGGGTGAAGAAGTACTTCCTTTTATCCGTTCTAGCCCGACCGCTCTGCAGTTTCATGGAGTGCCCACGTGTTCTTGTATTGTGAGAAAGGGAGAAAAGTACCTCTTTCTTTACCTGCTCTTTCCCATGCATAATCTTATAAACCTCGATCATCTCACCCCTCAGTCGTCTTTTCTCCAAGCTAAAGAGCCCTAAGCTTCCTCCTGCAGAGTGCGTCTTACTCAGCCTATGTATCTTCTTCAGCCCTGCTCAGGTGCTGTGCACGTGGAGGGAGGGAGAGGCCCTGGGATGTCAGTTCCCAGCACCGACTCTGCCCCTTAATGAAGCCCTCAGCCAGGGCCTCCGCCTGTGCGGCTGCCTTCCCAGGAGATGTGTGTCCTTGCCTGCTCTGCATACACTCAGGGGCATGCTGGCAGTGTGCACATGCCAGGGTCCAGCCTTGCTGCTGCACCTCCACGCCCTGCACCAGCCCAGCCCTACTCCCTGGCGGGACCCGAAAGCTAGCCAGTCAGAAGAAGCCAACTCTTTTTGGAAGGATGGTTAGTTGTGTGTGCTTTGGTCTGGCGCAGTGGCGCTGCAGCTGAAGAAATACCACCAAAAACTAAAAATTAAAGAGGGAGATTGAGGTGGGGCACTGCAAATTCGATAGGGGGCGCCACCCCACATGCCCCACCACTGGCTATAGCCCTGTGGGTAGGGCTAACAGCTTAGGGTTGGGAACCACTCAGAGATTTGGAGGGTGGGGCCTGGGCAGGGCAGGGTTTGGGGAGGGATCTCAGCAGGGTATAAGGCCACGGAGCCCACCTTCCAAAGCAGCCATTTTCTCCAGGGGAACTGATCGTAGTCATCTGGAGAACAATTGTAATAGCGGGAGATCTCCAGATGCCACCTGGCCGTTGGCAACCCCATCTATGAGAGTAGCCCAGAGTCATTCAAAACACTGGTGGCAGAGCAGCGACAGAAAGCACCCCCCCTTCATTCTCCCTCAAAAGAAATCTTGCAAAGATTTTATTCCTCTGACCTTCGGCATCATTGTGAGGGGAAAAAACACACAAATAAGAAGCACTTATTTAAAATAACTTCTCATGCTCTTTTATTTTGCTGGGACTGTGTATATGATTTAGATCTGACATGAGAAAACGTAGAAAAATAATTCCAAGTGATGCCCTCCTTTGATAAGAAAATCCACAAAATACCCCTCAAGAGAATGTGCAATATTAACGAGACATATATGGCCACCTTTTTCACGAGCTACCCATACATGATGGATTTCAGATTTCCTAGGAATAGACTCCACATGGACTTTTTCAGATGAAGAACTTGTAGGCCCCTACTTTGGAATCCTTGCTTTTCACAAAGCATTCCGGGCTGTGTTCTAGTGGTGACAGCCATGCAATTGGGCCAGGTTCTCACCCCATCAGACTCCAAAATGCCTGAGAAAGAGGCTTTATGTGCTGTGTTCATTTCAGGGGAAGATCAGCTACCTTTTGAACACCTGGTCCACCATGATGGATCTTTTCATCAAGCGAACCCCTCAAAAGCTTCCCCCCAAGGAAACATTTACGTTCCACCTTTGGGTAAAATTATCTCCAAGGTGGTTTACAATATCTTAAAATATTACAAGATACACAGCTTGAGGTGAGTCATGACTCCTGTCTCATCTCTTGGGGGTAGCACTGCTAAGAGGGACACTGGAGGGGTGATACAAACCTCTAAGGTTGCCGGCTCTGTGTGGAGAACTACCTGGAGATTTGGGGGGGGGTGGAACCTGGGGAGGGCGGAGCTTGGGGAGAGGAGGGACCTCAGCAGGGTACAAGGCAACAGAGTCCACCCTCCAAAGGAGCCATTTTCTCCAGGGGAACTGATGTCTGTTGGCTGGAGATCAGTTGTAATAGCAGGAGATCTCAAAGCCCCGCTTGAAGGTCAGCAAACTGACTCCCCCCCAGCTCTCTGGTTTTCTGCCAGCGCTGCTGCTGTCCTTGTAAGCCCCACTGTGAACCCAGAGGAACTAAATTCTCCACGAAGCATGCTGTCCATTCTTAGACCTTTTAGACAATCATTTCGCAATACAGTCGCAGAATGTGACAATAAAGGAAATTGTTCGGAAGTATTTCTTCTGCAAAAAAAATATATATATTGTGCTTGAGGAAAAGTGAATTTTGGATCGCAGCAGTCTATAACTCAGACCCTTTCCCCGTCATGGCAACCTTTTTAAGAACAAACATTTCTTTTGAGAATGCTGTACAGTAAACAATAATACTTAGTATTTATATTGCACTTTTCCTATGTATTCAAAGTACCCCATAAAAACTTCGAAAGGTAAAGCAATATTACTATCTCCGTACATGAAATAAATTATGTAGAACGAATTGAGGTGTTGCTACTCTCTAATTTACAGTAAAACAAGAATGGAGAAATTGTGTCATGTTGGTGGTGAAAAGTGTCATCAAGCCACAGCCGATTTATGGTAACTCGGGGGGGGGGTGTTTCAAGGCAAGAGACGTTCAGAGGTGGTTTGCCGTTGCCTGCCTCTGTGTAGAGACCCTGGACTTCCTCAGAGGTCTCCCATCCAAATAATAACCAGGGCTGACCCCACTTAGCTTCCAAGAGCTGACGAGTTCAGGCTAGCCCGAAAAATCAGCTTCTCTATTATTTTTCCCCCATTCCCTCTAATCCTCTCTGGTTTTGCTGATATGCATTGTCAGCGTTCAGACTAAAAGTTAGAATGATCACAGACAGCAAAAAAGAAGTACAATGAAAAACAAGAGATTGTTGGTCACAAGTACGAGACAACAATTTAGCACCCACCCCATAGGAAATTCTGTGTGCAGGGTGGGTCAAAGGTTATGTTATTGGCAAGTGGGTCAAAAGCCAGACAGGGTCATGCCTAGGAGCACATTTTGAATTTTATCATTTTCTGGAAAGCCTGTTTGAATTCATCATTGAAAGCTGTGTATATAACAGGATTGATTAAAGAGTTCAGGTAGCCTAGCCAGGTGAAAAAGTCGAGCAGGATGGGGTGAAACCAGCAGGCATCCTGACAGATTGGCAGGACCAAAGTCATGACAAAGAATGGGAGCCAGCAGATGATGAATGCCCCTAAAATGATTCCCAGAGTTTTGGTGGCTTTCCTTTCTCTGGCGGCCGAAATCCGTTTTCTTTCTAAGACGCTGTCAGAGACTTTGATCTTCACGTGGTTGATAAACACAGGAGAGCCACTAGAATGGGAATGTCCTTCATGAAGGTTCGAGCTAAGGGAACAGAGAGACGATCCCGCCGATCCAGTGATGAGGTGGGCAGTGGTGAAGCGCTTCCCGTAGAGAGATGGCGGCCTGAGGATTCGGGATCGGGCGGCAACATAAATCCTACCATACAGTATAATGAGCAACATTGTTGGGATGTAGAAGGCGCCACAGGTAGAGTAGATTGTGTAGGAAATCTGATCAGTGTTCACGGTGCAAAAAGCTTTTTCTTCGTGGGCTTTCGCTTGCCTCCAGAAAAGCGGCGGCATGGAGATGCAAATGGAAATAACCCAAACAATGGCTATCATGAGGGCGGCCCTGCCCGCGGTCCGGCGTTTGGTGTACTCGAGAGCATCCGTGATGGCCCAGTACCTGTCCAAAGCGATCACGCAAAGGTGCAGAATGGAGGCGGTGCAGCAGGTGATGTCAGAGGACAACCAGATGTCACACATGATCTGGCCGAAGGTCCATATGCGGCTGATGGTGTAGGCGATGCTGATCGGCATTACAAGGATGGACACTAAGAGGTCCGTGGCAGCCAAGGATCCAATGAGATAATTGGCTGGGGTGTGGAGTTTCCTCGTAAGGATAATTGTGATGATGACAAACGTATTGGAAAGCATCGTCGCCAGAGTGATCACAGCCAAAATCACAGCCAGCGAGACTTTTAGGCCTAGCAATGTGCCCTCCTCCCATTCCTCTGGTATTACACTGGAATTCAGAGATGTGTTTGACAAACCCCAGACGGAAAACTCCGTGGACCAGTTGTACAGGGTCATCCTCCGCTGTGCTGATTTTTCCTTCCTTTTCTACTTAATCCTTTAAATACTTCTTGAGAGGGTATCTGAATCTTTACCAAAACGAGGCCTTCTGGAAAACAAGCTTGGGGAAGACAGCATTCTTACTGTTAAACAGAAGCCAAGAACAAAAGCATTAAGCGAGCATTAACCATGGTGTGCTTTATAAATGTACAGCTCTAAGAGATCATCTGTAGGTATGTATTCACAGACAACATGTACTAATGTGGGACAAGAAAGGACTACCACCTTTTAACTTCATTGCCTTACATCTAAAGAATATTGACTTATGGAGATCCCAGCAAGGGGTTTTCAAGGTCAGGGAGAAGCAGGGAGAAGCAGCGGTGGTTTGCCATTGTCTTTCTTGGTGGTTCCCCCATCCAAGTACTGTTCTGCTTAGCTTACAAGATATGATGAGATCAGGCTATACCATACCATTCCACATATCCCCAACATTTATTTTACTGAATACGAACCAGGGCCCACAGCTCAGCTTGCTCTGAATGCAGAAATTCCCACGTTCAGTCTACAGAAAGACTGGAAACAATCTTTTGTCAAAGAAACTTCTGAAATGGCCAATGCTTGAGTAGTCTTCCCATCTTAGGCTAACCTGTTGTCATCAATGTGTAGAATGGTTTTTAGAGCGGGGAATGCTTTCACAGCACATCCAATTACCATTTTCAGTTTGCAGTTAACCACAGCAGACTGTACTTCTGGGTTAACTTGTGCACAGACAGTTTCCTTTCTGTGTCACTTACCTACACCACACACAGCTACATAAGTCGCTGTTTTATTGCAAAGGAACTTCAGGAACAGACTGGAAAGGGAAAATGCTGAATTACAAGTTATTACAACACTCAGAACAAACCCACCCCAGGACTTATCAGGGATATTGGTGTCTTATCTCACTACATATGCTAAATTAATTCAGTCGTTACATCTGTATTCTCACCGAGAAGGGCTATACGTCCTCTTTATTTTAGTGTGTTTCTTATTTGGAATAGTAGATTAAAATAGTGATTGTAATGTAATGCAGTGAACATTTGAATGGTGTATTGGAATACATTTCTCTATTCTGGTAACACAGGAGACATAACACTGCACTACAAATTACCTCAAAGAAAAAGATGCTATTAGTTACCTTCATGCTTGAGAGGAGACAGATGGAGCATAACAACAAGGTCTCAGTTAATTACTCTGAGCACTCCACAATTAAGAAGGATACATTTACACATTTATCTCCAATTTTGACATTTATTCGCTTCACTGTTTTTCCTGGGAATTAAATCCAAACAATGATGATCTTATAAATTTAGCTTGTTATTCCTGTTTACATCTGTGAAAACATCTTCATTACGTTGTATGCTAATTTGCTGTTCAAACTCTGCCTTATATGTATGGACTGGTAAATTCCATTTTGTTGTATCTGAGGAAGTGTGCGTGCCCATGACAGTTCATACCTTTAATAAAACTTTGTTGGCCTTAAAGGTCCCACAGGATCAAACTTCTACTGCTTCAGACCAACATGGCTACCCACCTGGACATACCACGTTGGTGACTGAACTTTTCCTTCTTTGACACCTCACAATGGAACCCTTTTCTCCTCTCTAAAGCCTCAGCCTTTCCATATTCTGGTTTTTTGGAGGGGTTTTTTTGGTTTTCTGTTTTTGTTTTGCTTTTCCATATTCTGTTGTATGGTTTTTAACAAGAAGATGGCCACTCTAAATGGTAATGCTTTTTATTTTCTGGGCATATGTTTTATTATCAACAAACAAGAACTTCAGATATTAAGGGCTGTCCATGTTATGAATGTGTGCAGATCCTAATCCAAGAATGAGAAGGAAAAGTCCCAGCAAAATCACCAGCCTGCCCAACAGAAGTGATTTATCTGTTTAGTGACTTAACAAACTATCCCTCCTCCATCCCCAGGGATTCCAGGTTCCAGAGACCAAACAGTAGAGCTTTCCAAGAAAGGAGGACAGATACAAATTTCACTCTAGCTGAATATTTCTGTCCAGGCTGACAAAAGGCACAGCTCCCTAGCACAGAAGGGTGTTTGCACAGGGATTTCGTAATGATTCAAAAAACAGAAAGGCAAAAAAGGAATGTGGTTTTGCAAAAGCATTAAATCATTTTTAAAACATGCTATTTTCCATTGCTTGGTACCATAAAATTGTAAGCCCTTCAAGGATGGAGATAAATATTGTTCTTTCCAATATATAATTGTGGAAGCCAAATGTAACCTTCCCAAAGCCCTTGGAGCACAGTGGGAATAAATACACAGGGTGATATATTCACAGTAAAAAGCTCACACGAACACAGCTTCTCAGGCTTCGGAACACAAAACACTGTTATCTGTAGTATCTGCAGGATCTCTTCTACTCATTGTTGTGTGTTCACTTTGGAATGGTGTCTGAGCCACCACCTACCACTATTCATGGACAGACATCTTTGAAGACTCTCTGAATTCAGCTTCTGAAAATCGTTCATCATGATTGAGCTTAAGGTACACTATCTGCTTTGATGTCAAAGTCATGGACCTCCAAAGAGGATAAAAGCTTGGTCGTCTGCAACGGCTCATGGTGCTGAGCTGGATCTAAAGGAAGAAATGCAGTGTGTTAGCTCAGAAGCACCTCATTAGGTGAGCTGGACTCACTGGCACCAAGAGATCCTCTACCACCAAAGCAAGCATACAGTTTATTTATAACTTAATAAAATTAAGGTCATTGTGGCTGGTGGCTTTGGGTCCTGCCTACGCAAGGGTGGACTAGCCATTTAATTTACAGGGAAATTTCCCAGTGGGCTACTGCTAGGAAACTTTTTTATTGGGGGGAGCAAATGAGTATGGTGGTGGTCAGCCTATCATTATTTATTTACTTTATTTATAGACCAATTTTCTACTTGAGACTGAAAGTGGATTACGTGGTGTAGAACTAAGTAATCAAATGGAATGAGGGCTCTAATAAGCACTACAATAGGACTAGGTTTACAAAAAAATATCAGACATGCTATGTCAAGCAACGCAGAAAATGGGATTACAAAAAATGAAAGCAATGCTGTACGACCATGATAGAACATAAAACCAACAATATATAGCATACACTGTGGCACAGAGTCTAGGGGATGGGGGGGGGGGGTAGGGTTGCCAGACCCAGATTGGGAAACTCTTGGAGATCCTGAGGACAGGGACCTTAGTGGAGTACAGTGTCATAGAGTCCACACCCTCCAAAACATCCAGTTTCTCCAGGGGAGCTGTTTTCTGCAGTCTCGACATGAGCTGTAGGGATCCCCAGGTCCCCCCTGGAGGCTGGCATCCCTAGCCACAGACTATAGTTCTGTTGTCTATTACCTTTTTAAAAATGCCCTCCCTAACAACTGTTTTATATAGTTTGCAGAATTACAGAAGTATGGGAGCCTTTCTTCTAGTTATTAAATGTTCAATTAGTTTGTATAATTTAATTCAAGGTTTTGCGGTTGGGCAAAATTTTATCTTGCTATAATTTAAGCTCATATAAATAGACATACCTTTGTAATGCTTTTAGAAGTTATTTATTTTCCACACATTTTATAGGATTGTTTTACCCTAATGGCAACTCTTCAATATTTTATGCCAATAAAAGGTATTTATTTGTTTGTTTTGTTTTAGTTATTAAATCTTAAATACAGCCTTCTTTTCTCTGTAAATTTTCTGCAAGGGAAACAGAAAGCTCTGTCACTCAAAACAGTGTTTCAAACCAAGAATGCCTGTCATACCTTCTGTAGCTAAAACTGGTCAACATTCTTATTTTATTTTTGGGTAAAAAAGCTGAGGTTATGACTTTCTGTATCTAGGTCTGGAGGACAAATTTGTTCACTTCTTTAAAAATCCTTAGGCCCATTATGCATGGGTATCTTCCCTCCCTTTCAGTGCTCAGTTCGCTTTATGGTTGCTGTTTCCCCCAGTCTCTACTTTTGTTGTCTGCACTGTGTTGACATCTCATGTCTAATTGTGCCAATTTTCCCCTTGTTTTGCTTCCAAGCCGGAAGTAATTCAAAAGTATACAGATTCCCTCGGACTCCCTCCCCTGCCCTTTGCTGCCGACACTGAGGTTGTTCTGCCCACTCTGCACCTTCTGACCCTCCCCCCTTCATCGGTGTAGAGGCTCCGTTTTCCCCTCATTTTAAATTTTTTAATTTTTTTGACAAGCCACATGAGTCTAGCGATATGAGACTATCACTAGTCTCAGAAACGCTGAAATAAAAAAAATAAAACGACAGGTAAAAGGTAAAGGTTCCCTTGTTCGAAAGCCAGTCGAGTCCGACTCTAGGGTTGTGGTGCTCATCTCCATTTCAAAGCCGAAGAGCCAGCGCTGTCCGAAGACGTTTCCGTGGTCATGTGGCTGGCATGACTAAACACCAAGGCGCACGGAACGCTGTTACCTTCCCACCAAAGTGGTACCTATTTATCTACTTGCAATTTCTTGCTTTCGAACTGCAAGGTTGGCAGGAGCTGGAACTAGAGACGGGAGCTCACTCTGTCATGCGGCAACCCGGGTCTTGAACTACTGAACTACCGACCTTCCACAGCCTGCAGTTCAGCGTCTTAACCACTTGAGCCAAGGCAGCTCCTTAAAAAATGACAGGGGGGAAGCTTAAAAGGAGCTGTATGAGGTTTAATTCCCTCTGGGTATTGACTTGAAAGGGGGATCGGAGAGGAGACAAACGGCAGCATCCCCAGTGCAAAAAAAAAAGAAAGGATTTCAGTGCTGCATGCAAACAAAAGGGGGATCATCAGTGTGGAATGAAATTCACATGAGATGCAAAGAGAGAGAGACACTGGGATGGGAAGTCTAAAGTTTTGAAAACATTTTTCCCTTTAATGAACATAAGAACATAAGAGACGCCAATGTTGGATCAGGCCAAAGGCCCATCCAGTCCAACACTCTGTGTCACACAGTGGCCAGAAATACCAGTGCCATCAGGAGGTCCAGCAGTGGGGCCAGGACATTAGAAGCCCTCCCACTGTTGACCCCCCCCCCAAGCACCAAGAAGACAGAGCATCACTTGCCCCAGAGCCCCTAGCTATACCTTGTGGCTAATAGCCACTGATGGACCTCTGCTCCATATGCTTATCTAATTCCCTTTTGAAGCCGTCCATGCTTGTAGCACCCACCACTTCCTGTGGCAGTGAATTCCATGTGTTAATCACTCTTTGGGTGAATAAGTACTTCCTTTTATCCGTTCTAACCCGACCGCTCAGCAATTTCATGGAGTGCCCACGGGTTCTTGTATTGTGAGAAAGGGAGAAAAGTACCTCTTTCTTTACCTGCTCTTTCCCATGCATAATCTTATAAACCTCGATCATGTCACCCCTCAGTCGTCTTTTCTCCAAGCTAAAGAGCCCTAAGCGCTTTAACCTTTCCTCATAGGGAAAGTGTTCCAACCCTTTTATCATTCGAGTTGCCCTTTTCTGCACTTTTTCCAAAGCTATAATATCCTTTTTAAGGTGTGGTGACCAGAACTGCACACAGTATTCCAAATGAGGTCTTACCATTGATTTATATAGGGGCATTATGATATTGGCTGATCTGTTTTTAATACCCTTCTTAATAATCCCCAGCATAGCATTGGCCTTCTTTATTGCAGTCACACACTGTCTCGATATTTTCAGTGAGTTATCCACTACAACTCCAAGATCTCTCTCTTGATCAGTCTCTGCCAGTTCAGATCCCATCAATGTGTATTTATATTTAGGATTTTTGGCTCCAATGTGCACCACCTTGCACTTGAAGAAAGCTTTAGTGAAGAAAGTTTTTTGGGGGGACTATTTTGGCAGTCTCTGGAAGCCTAACTTTAAAATGGCAGCTGAGCCACATGGACCTTCTGTGAACCTCCAAACTTAAGAATCGTTTGGGATCGATCCATTTGGAGGAAGAGTGCAATCGGCACAGGACAGGCTTTTTAAAAGTGCCAAGATCACGACCAGTGTGCAGGATTAAATTAGAGAATCACAAAGAGAAAACCACGCAAATTTGCAAGGAAGGGCAGGAAATTAGCATTATTATGCAGCTGTGCTAGGGAATCGGCAAAGCTACCCCCCCCATTTGTTTTTTCAGTTTAGTGGCACAAGGTTAAAAAAGCTCTTCAGAGCTTCTGCCAAAGGACTTCTCCCCCATACAAATTGCAGCCCTGTGCAAAGCGTGGTAGAGTTCCAGCTGACTTTGCACAGGTGCATGCAGAGACAAACACACACGTTGCCAATGATCCCAGCTTGCAGTGCCAGTGTCAGTGCATTCTGTACACCCAACGTGTTCCCCCATATTATGAGATCATCGGACTCTTTTTCATTTTTCACAGTGGCTGATAACACAGCAGGAGAATCGCCTACTGCTCTGCAATATGGAAAATGGGGCTTCGCAGCTGCTCCTCAGATTTTTTAAAAGTCCTGTCAGTTTCATCATTGCCCCCCCCACCCGCGTTCCTTTCTGTTCCCTTTCATTCAATGAACTAACACTAAAATGCATGCGCTAAACCTGAACCACGAGGATTTAAATGGAAGATGCTTGCTGAACACTACTGCACAGCTGTGATACGGCAATTGCGTCAATTTAAAAAAAACCCTTTGGACACCCCCACACATGTCACAAGTAATGGTCCACCCTGGTTTAGAAAAGTGTGGTTTTTAAATTGTAACTGCAGAATAAATACACCGTCAGAAAAAGAATGGTGTGTAAGGCAGGCACAGAATCCGAAGTCAAGATTAAAGGCTTACTGCTCAGAAAATCTGCAGTGAGATGTGCGTGCATAATGGGCCTTAGTTCTGTGCTTGAAATTTAGCAATTGTTGGGTTCTAGATCTGAACCTGTCCATTTTCTTACAAGATTAAGTTATTAAACTAATGCCAAATGAGACTCCCAATATGCCTATCACAGTTATAAAAAAACTTTTTAAGAATGATTTACAAATTGAACACAGAACTAAATCACTCGGTCAAGGCTTCTAATGGCACCAGCGAATAAATGGGTAAATCAGCAACTGCCTATACACGTGCATTTTCTACTGTAGCTTCCATCTTGTGGAATGGCCATTCTGACATTCTGCAAACTATGTAAAACAGAATGCTTCAAGAGGGCATTTTTATAAAGGTAATGGGGCCATATGACAAAAGATTGGTTCAGGAAGAAGCTTTTATAGAAGGAACAAGACTGTGGACTATATGAGTTTGTTATGTTGAATGTATTATCCTACTCTTAATGCACTGGTTTCTACTTTTGTAATACCGTTTTCTGCACTATTTTGACATCTCATGTCTAATGATTTTTGCTCTGTTTCAAATGGTTGTCATCCCAGTTGTATTGCATTGTTTATTAGATGTCTCATCTGACTGACTGCATTGACTTACATGATGTAATCCATTTTGAGTCTCAGTGAGAAAGGTAGACTATCAATAAAGTAAATAAAATAAATAAATAGGATTGGGCCGTGAGCAGTGTTCCCTCTAAGCTGAGTGTGAGCTAGCTCACAGTTTTTAAGCCTCCGGCTCATACATTTTTGTCTTTGCCCGGGAAGGACGGCTCCAGAGCAAACTAATTTATGCAACAGCCAAATCACTTGCTCACAACTTTGATGCCACTAGCTCACAAAGTAGAATTTTTGCTCACAAGATTCCACAGCTTAGAGGGAACATTGGCCGTGAGTAGGATTCTTTTCTAAGTGAATGTGCATAGAGTCAAACAACAGGGGCATGATCCCTGAGCTCCCCACAGCTAAGGGATCCTTTCCCAGCACCTTTCCATCCTCACAGCAAACACCACAACTTTCCCATGTGAATAAGATTCCTGCAGGGTCACATATACCGTACTAGCAAAAGAAGACTTGCTCTCACTTACCTCTGGGCCTAAATCTCTTATTATTTGTCTTCTGTCCTGTCAAAAATAATTTCCCCGGCAATAAGAATTCTGCAGGACTACTGTGGAATACTGTTGTGTTCTCCCTGTCTTTTTCTTTGCCTTGTTCTGAGTCTGCTATGACATGATTTTTGCCCCTTCAACCCCACCCCCCCCGCTTTACTTCAACATGATTTTACTCCTCCCCCCTTTTAAATCAAGACTCTTCGGCCATGCTAACTTCTAATTCTGTTCTAACCAATTAACACTTGGAAGTTTTATGACAGGATTCACACCTTTTTACCTCAGCTCCTACCGTTTTTCCTTTGGAACAAAGTTTGAGTCCAGTGGCACCTTTAAGATCAACAAAGTTTTATTGATTTATTCATTACTGAATAAATCTTTGTTGGTCTTAAAGGTGCCACTGGACTCAAACTTTGTTCTACTGCTTCAAACAAACACAGCTACCCACCTGGATCTGTTTTTCCTTTACACAGAGAATTTACACCTGAAACATTCATGACAGATTTCTCAGCAACTCCTCATGCTTATTGGAGGGGCTTGACAAATGTTGGATGGGGCACCACCCCTTTTTGCACCACCATGGCTATGGGCCTGACTACTGTCCTAGAAAGCAACTGGTGGCCAGGTGCAAGCCAAACCAAACCATGGTAACTCTGCCAGCACCTCAAGAGTGACTTACCTTAGACACTTCGAAAGTAATCATAATCAGTGTCAGTCTACCAACTGACACCCACCAATACAGGGGTCCCCAACCTTTCTAAGTCTGTGAGCACCTTGGAATTCTAACACAAACACAAAATGGTTGATGCAGAAGGCATAGCCAACCACAAAATGGCTTCCACAAGAGGCAGAAGCAAGGAAGCCAAGGTGCAGGGGAGATGAAAGGTAATTTTAAAAAATACACTGGGAAAGATGAGTGAGACAATAAAAGCAACACTGTGGTGGCAGCTGCCACTGAAACAACATTATTTTAATCTGAACAGTCAGGTGGATCTCCAGCGACCAGTCAGAAGTCCTGCTGGCCAACAGCCCACCTGGCTTGAACCACTTTCTAAAAAGCACTTGGTGGACACCAGGCCAAGTGTTAGTGAGCAGCATGGTGCCCACAGGCACCACGTTGGGGACCCCTGCACCAATCTGAGGAGGGAAGCAATGGGAGAGCTAATGCCTCTTGCAGGCGCTGCTGAACTGCAGCATAAGTTGCAGTACTGCAGGGACTGCTCAGCTTGGCTTGCTCCTAAGGTTGCCAGCTCTGGGTTTGGGAAATACCTGGAGATTTTTGGGGTGGAGTGGAGCCTGAGGACAATGGGGTGTGGGGAGGGGAGGAACTTTAATGCTTTATAATGCCATAAAGTCTACCTTCCAAAGCGACCATTTTCTCCAGGTGAACTGCTTCCTGTCACCTGGAGATCAGTTGTAATCACCGGAGATCTCCAGTCACTACTCCAGACTCCAGTCACTGGAGGCTGGCTACCCTACTTGCCCCAGAGCCATTTTAACTTCCCAGGCTGCTCTTGTACCTCTGATTTCAAAAGGAAGATTAGTACTTGTATCTAGGGTTGCCAAGTCTGGGTTGGAAAATACCTGGAGACTTTGGGGGTGGAGCCAGGTGAGGGCGTGGTTTGGGGAGGAGAGAGGCCTCAACATAATACAATGCCACAGAATCCACCCTTCAAAGCAGCCACTTTCTCCAGGGGAGCTAATCTCTGTCGGCTGGGGATCAGTTGTAAAAGTGGGAGATCCCCAGGCCCCACCTGGAGGCTGGCAACCCTACTTGTATCCCCCCCAGTAAAGTAGTTTGTGTGTGGTATGGCTGCCAAGTGGGGGCGGGTGGCGGGTAAACCCCCGCTTTGGAGGCCCAATTTCCGCCGCCGTGGAATCGGGCCCCGGGGGGAACTCCGCCCCCCGAAGCGCAGTGTGGCTGCGTCACCAGAGGTGACACAACCACATCAATCACGTTGGGGGCGTGGCCCCGATCATCGGAGGGAAAACTCTATGGTTTTCCCTCCAACGATCGGGGCCACGCCCTCAACGTGTTGACGTCGTGCGTCACTTCCGGTGACGTTCTGGCGGCGCGCGCACACACGCACGTCCAACAACAGCTCCCGGAGCCCAGCGAGGCTCCCCCGCCGCCAAGGTAAATAGACTTGGCAACCCTAGTGTGTGCGGAATTTTTATTAGAAAAATAGTGTGAGGTAAAAGAGCTAGAGAGACCCTGTCTCCCACCCTGATCTCTCCCTTTAAATAGCAGGCTCTGCTGCTGCATTCTTTTAGGGGGGGGGAATCATACTCAGGAAAAATAATCACAGAACTTAATGTAACAATTAGTTCCAGTCTGAAAACTAGGCCAAAGTTGGATAGAAAGAGCTTGGGAAACTAAGGCTGAGTTCAGGGCCTTAATGTTTCCTGCATCTTAAGCATTTAACTTCTGTCCCTGTCAGCAAAGAGCCCAACCACGACAAAATTAAATTTTAAGGGCAACTGTCCAAATAGCAAGGCCAGCCCTGTTTCATAATAACCATGAACATGTTATCTTCAGCTAAAATGATAATATTCTTCACAGCCCCACAAGAGCTTCTTCAACAGTATTCCCTGTCACCCATTAGTTCAGCCCCCAAAAAGCACATTTACCTGCCAACTGAGTTGCTGACACATGTCAAACTAGGTGCCCTTTCTGGGGAAACAAAAGACAGTAATTAGAAGCATCATTCAAAAGCAGCGGTATCCTAAACCCAGATTTTAAATTATGGGAGAATGTTGAACATCAGCACCCATTCTGAGAGCTAAGGGGGTGAACTTTCACTACAATGCAATTATCACTGATCCCTGAACTGCAGTCCATGACGAAAATAATATTTTTTTAGAAAAAAAAACCTTTTCTAGAGACAAGGGTGACAAAGGCCAAATTAAAACTCAGCCTCCCACACAGCAGGACTGCCTTCCAACTGTACCTAGTTATCAGGAATAGAGTTGGTAACCTCCAGATGGGGCCTGGAGATCTCCTGGAAGTACAACTGGCCTCCAGACTACACAAATCTGTTCTACTGGAGAAAATAGCTGCCTTGGAGGGTGGACTCTATGGCATTATAACCCATTGAGGAGAATTCTTATTTTCATGTAGGTAGATTAAGGTTTAGGCTGAAAGACAGAGAGTGGCAGACCCAACTGAGATCTGAACCCTGGTCTCCTAAGTCATAGTCCCCTACTGTAACTGCTGGTCTTGATCCAACCAGCTTTTCCACAGATGAAAAAGGAAGGAAGGGTCCCCTTTGACCACCGAAAAGGACCTGCATGGACAAAAGCCATATGTACTGGGAGGGGGGCCTCTGTAGTAGCGAGAGGGTTAGTGACAAAGCTGGCTGGATCCAACCCATGTGCATGTCTAACATGTGTATGCCCTAGCAATGCTCCCCCTTTCCTTTCATCTTATCCATTTGGTGGAGCTTTACTGAGATGCAGAAGTAAGTAGACTTCCAATGAGTTTTCAACATAGCAGCCCTTTCGGATGAAGATGCAGTTTTCTACACACAAAAAACCCTCGTAAGGGAGCCAGTGTGGTGTCATAGTTAGCATGTCCAATGAGAACAATGATTACCTGGATTCAAATTCTCACTTGCCATGAAACTTTGTGCTCCGCCACTCTCTCTTGTAGGGCTGTTGGGAGGATAAAATGGAGGGGGGGAAAACCTCTAGGTGGTGGCTGGAGAGCTCCTGAGATTACAACTGATCTCCAGACAACAGAGATGGTTCATCTGGAGAAGTGGCCACTTTGGAAGCTGGACTTTATAGGAGGAGGAGGAGGAGGAGGAGATTGGATTTATACCCTGCCCTTCACTACCCAAAGGAGTCTCAGAGCGGCTTACAAACTCTATTCCCTTCCCCTTCCCACGAAAGACACCCTGTGAGGTAGGTGGGGCTGAGAGAGCTCTTTCAAGAACTGCCCTTGAAAGAATAGCTCTGAACAGGGGTCATTTCGTAGAAAAAGAGCTAGGGTAACTGATCAGCATAACTCATTAGCATATGCCACACCCCCTGACATCAGGGGCCCGGTGGTGGACCTGCAAGGCTAGCGGGAGTGCGAGGAAGCCCCGCCAAGGCCCTCCCTGGCCCCAGGCAGGCAGGGGTGGGGAGAGGCGGGGAGGAAGCAACTTACCCTCCCTCTTCTCCTGCCTCCTCCTGGCTGAATGAGGGCTGGAAGTGGGGCGGCCGGAAGCAGGGGGCGGGGCTTCTTCATGTGCCCCGCCCCCTGCACCTCACCCGGGGGGACTGCGTTCCCCCGCGTTCCCCCCCGAAATGACCTCTGGCTCTGAAAGAACTTGTAACTGATCCAAGGTCACACCAGCAGTTGCATGTGGAGGAGTAGGGGATCAAACCCAGTTCTCCCAGAGTAAAGTCCGCGCTCCAGACCAGTACACCAAACTGGCTCTCTGAATTATACCCCATTCTATTCCCTCCCTTCCCGAAACCCCACCCTCCTTAGGCTCCACCTCCAAAGTCTCCAGGTATTTCCTGACCCAGAGCTGGCAACCCTAATCCTATCCTGCATTCCTTGGAAGAAGGGTGGAATATCCTTTTCATCTTTTTTTTAAAAGGATATTTTTGTCATCCAGTATCGTGCTTCTCATCACTAGCGTTCTTTTCAGCTTGTTCCATGCACATATTTTTTAGATTATACATGTATTTATATGTGTATGTTTGAGGGGAAATTTTTATCTTAGCTTTCCCAGGGTCAAAAGCCTCCTGTTAAATTTTTTTCCCAGGCCTCTGGAAACAGGACAGAAGTCAATTGTCCTATTTTGCCCAGACACTGTTGAATATTGCCCAAAATTATTGAGTGCCTTGAAAAGTAAAGCAGGCTAACGGAGAGAAGAACAGTCACGGGTTAGTTATTTTTAATGAAGGTGAAATCTGTCCTCAGTTCCGTTTTTGCTGACATCCAGCACGAAGCACTGTGTGTGTACTGTGTAATATTCTCAGATCCAGAGTCTACAAAAACATTAATCATTCAGATTCCAAACGAATGATCAGAAAGGAAATTGCAGAGCCGAGGTCTCAAACTGCCCTGATATACTCTGGGAAATAATTTCCTCTCTCCTGGACTACACATTTTTATGGCAGGCTAGACCTCCCAACTCCATAAAGGGGCTGCACAGTTATAAACATTCTGTTGGAACCAAGCATAAATTACTGGTTGTCCCCGGCCGAGGGACATCCATTTAGCCTCGACAAAGACCAGGCCCCGGCCTGGTGGAATATGCTCCCACATCAGGGCCCTGCGGGACCTTTTATTGTTTCGCAGGGCCTGTAAAACAGAGTGGTTCCCCCAGGCCTTTGGTTGAGGCAGAGGGCATCCAGGAAAAGAAAAAAGATCCCCCCCCCCCCCGCTGAAGACACCATCTGTGTGCGGCCAGAATTAAACAAATTCTAGAGTCCAGTGGCACCAGTACTGATGCCGTTTGTTCTGAATGTTTGTTTTAATGTTTTAACTGATTATTATCAGGGGTCATTTCATAGGAAAAGAGGTGCAGGAGCTCATTAGCATAACTCATTAGCGTAACTTATTTGCACATGCCACACACCCTGACATCACCGGAAGGGGGTCAGAAGGCAACCCCCACCGCTCAGGCTCCACTGGACTGTTTTGGATTGCTAGCTATTGGGGGGGGGGGCATGCAGATCTGTCCTCACAGAGGAGGGAGAGCTTGTACCTGAATAAAACTTGGTCTTAAAGGTGCCACTGGACTGTTTTGGGGCGGGGGGGCGGGGGGGCTCTGCAACTTACCTGGCTGCTTCTTGCTCTGACTGAGGACTGCTGGGAGCAGGGGGCGGGGCTTGTTGCATGTTCCCGCCCCCTGGGCTCTTTACAGCTGGAGCTCTGCTCCTGTGTGCTCCTGCAGGAAATGACCCCTGTTTATTATTGTGTTGTGTGGCCGAATGGCCCAACTGTTGTTGTGATCCGCCCTGAGCTCGTTTGCGGGGAAGGCGGAATATAAATTAGATAAATAAAAGTGTTTTAAGACTGGATCGTGGATCCTGCTCCAACACCTTTCTTCTCTTCCAAAAGCCATGTATCCAATTACCATGCAAATCTTATGTTAAAATTTGGTGTTGGATAAAGTTTCATTTTGCCCTAACCTGGGTGGCCCAGTCCAGCTAGCCCTTGTCAGATCTCGTGAAGCTAAACAAGACTGGGCCTGGTTAGTACTAGGATAGGAGACTAACAAGGAAGTGGAGGGTTGCTACGCAGAGGCAGGCAACGGCAAACTACCTCTGAATGTCTCTTGCTTTGAAAGCCCTACGGGGCTGCCATGAGTCAGATGTGACTTGATGGAAGAAGAAAAAAAATAGCATGCCCAATGGGGACCCAAAGTGGCTTACATTGTTTTCCTCACCTCCATTTTATCCTCACAACAACCCTGTGAGGTAGGGTAGGCTGAGCATGGGTGACTGGCCAAAAGTCACCCAGCAAGCTTCCATAGCAGAGTGAGGATTTGAACCTGGGTCTCACAGATCCTATACCACACCGGGATACTGGCTCAAAACAAGAATATGTTGTTAGCCGCCCTGCGCCTCCTACGGCGGGGAGGTGCGGGATATAAATATAAATAAATAAGATCTAATCCAAAAAGTAATCAGTCCTGCATATGAGATACTCCCAGCTGTGGTCAGATAGCCCAAATGTAAAACCTAGTGAAAGATGAAATGAGATAAATACAACAGGAGTTAGGAAACTTGCTTTAAGCAGCCCTGAAGGAATCAAAATCTCTCCGCCTAACCTACAAGGGGCTACTGGACTTGACCATGTTCTCCTACAGCAGACCAACAGGGCTACCCACCTGAAACTATCAGCTTAACTGATCTCACAGGACTATTGTAAAATTAAAATGATGCTCTTCGAGCTCTTTGGGCTGGAATGTTTCCCCTTTGGGGAAAAGTTAAAACATTTGGGGCTCTCTCATTAAGAAGATGAGTGCGGGGGTATGATGGAATATATAATGCTAAGAAAATAAACAGCCAATATTTGTTACACTCCTAATATATATCTATGATACTGCCTTATTTGGAATATCTTATATCTAATAGTGAAATGTGGCCTGTGGATACTTATACCTGCGGATCAGGGCCACAGTGACACGAAACAGATATTTCTGCAAACTTGGAGGTTTGCAGAAAAATCTGAAAGCATTTTAAAAAGTACATTGGCGGGTTTCAATTCCCTCAAAGGAGCATTGTCTGTGTGTGCACAGAAAATCCACCTCTCTCTGCTGTTGCCAGCAGAGACAGGGAGCAATGGTGGCATCACTGTGTGTGGGGGTGGGGTGGGGGGTAGCTGCAACTGCAGTGGGGGGAAAGGTAGCTGGTGGCAGAGGCTGGGAGCTATAGCGGGCCCAGGTACAACAGTGGTGGAGGAGCCAGGGAGCCAAGATCGGCCTGGCAGAGGAGGCCAGGAGCCATGGTGGACCTGACGGTAGTGACAATGAGGGGAGGCGGTAGCCTCACCAAGGCCCAGGGGCAGAGGCTGGGAGTTGCAGCAGGCACTGGGACAGCAGTGGTGGGGGAGCCATCGAGCCAACCCTGGCCTAACGGTGGAGGCTGGGAGCTGCACTGGACCTGGCGGTACCAACAGAGGGTCAGGGGGGCACACCGGGCCCAGTAGTAGAGGGTGCGAGTCCCAGCCAGTCCAGGGGCAGCAATGGTGGGCAATACACAGAGCTGTAGCGGGCACAGCTAAGGAAAAGGGTAACCCCGGGGATCTTATCTAATCATATCTGATGAAGTGTTAGGCTTTCCAGTCCCCCCGGGGGGGCGAGGAAACCCCCGCCCCAGAGGCCCGTTCCCCGCCGCCGCCGGATCGGGCCCCGGGGGGAACCCCACACCGACGTGCGCGTCACCTGGGCACACTGGGGGTGGGGCCACGACCATCAGAGGGAAAACTCTATGGTTTTCCCTCCGATGGTCGTGGTCAGGGCTATTTTTGGGCAGGAACGCACAGGAACGGAGTTCCGGCTGGCTCCTGAGTTGGCCACGCCCAGCAGGAACTCATTAGCATAATAGGCCACACCCAACAGCAGAAACTCATTAAGATTGGCTACATTAGGGGTGTGTGGCCTAACATGCAAAGGAGTTCCTGCTACAAAAAAAAGCCCTGGGTTTTGACAACAAACAAGGTAAACAGAATAAGAAGCAAAAGGTGGGTGTGGCTGGATGACCACACTTTTGGTAATATGGAGGTGCAGCCTAATAGGCTAATGAGCTGCGCTGTCAGGGGTGTGGCCTAATATGCTAATGAGTTTCTGCTGTTGGGTGTGGCCTATTAGGCTAATGAGTTCCTGCTGGGCTTTTTCTACAAAAAGAGCCCTGGTCGTGGCCCCACCCCCAGCGTGCCCGGCGTCCTAATGTCACTTCCTGGTGACGTGCACGCAGCGCACGCACACCAGCTTCCGCCCGGGAGTCCCCCGCTGCGGCGAAGAAACAACTTGGCAACCCTATGAAGTGTGCATGCACATGAAAACATACACCCAGTGTTAAACTTTGTTGGTCTTAAAGGTGCCACTGGATGCAGACTTTGTTCTAAGGGGAAACATGATGCGGGTTTATAAAATCAGGCATGGGATAGGAAAAGTGGATAGAAAGAACTTTTTCACTAGAACTTGGGGCTTAGGCATCCAGTGAAGTTGACCGGCCATCAATTCAGGATGGAGAAACAAAAGTACTTCTTTACTCAGTGAGGTATTAAACTTGTGGAATGTGCTATCAGCGGACCTAGCACAGATGGCTTTAAAAGGGAATCGGATGAATTCATGCAGAAGGTGGCCATCAGTGGCTGTTAGCCATGGTAACTCAAGGGAACCTTCACTTCCAGATGCTACTGCTACCTCTGAGTGTCAGTGCCAGGAGGCAACACCAGGTAGAAGTCTTGGGTTCCATGACAACTAGGACAACTAGTTGGCCCTGCATGGACTAAACGGACCACTGGGCTGATTCAGCAGGGATGTTCTGATGTTCTACCTTTGTGAGCCTGTGGGCACCTTTGGAATTCTGACATAGCGTGGTGGGCACAGCCACAAAATGGCTGCCTCAGGAGGCAGAGCCAGCCACAAATTGACTACTGCAGCTTACCTTCAGTCACAGAGTAAAGATCCTTGTATGGTGGTGAAAGCAATGTTTTTAAAAAATCAGAACAATCAATCAAATGTCCAGTAGCCACCCTGACCTGGATAGCCCAGGCAAGCCTGATCTCGTCAGATCTCGGAAGCTAAGCAGGGTTGACTCTGGCAAGTACGTGGATGGGAGACCCCCATGGAATGCCAGCAGGCAGGAGGTGGGGGCAGGCTTTATTCAGCCAACTCTCTGAATATCCTCCAGGCTCCCAGTAGGGGTCAGTCACCAGAGGTCGCCATGACTTCCAGGTGCACACACGTGCACACACACACACGAAAAATACAATCCCCCCTCCAAATCTCTAGTAACCAATCAGAAGCCTTGCTGGACAAAAGCCCCACCTGGCCCCAGCACTTTTTAAAAATACTTGTTGGGCACCAGGAAAGGTGTTAGTGGGCACTGTGGCACCCACTGGCACCATGTTGGGAATCCCTGTTCTGCCTTGTATGAAAGTGATGTACGGGTCACCTGGTGAGACTGATTGACAGTAGAATTCAGGACTGATGTTTTTAAAAAGGACTTCTCACAACTTAACAGGGACGGGCATCTTGCTGCTACGTTTATCATGCTCCCATCTCCCTTATTTTATGCCACAACCCAGTTCCATTCTGGGAATTCTTCTTTAACTTCTTTTTTCTTTTGTAGCTGATCAAATCGCTTCCCACACTAGACTCCAGCTAGTAGAAGGTGAAAGAATGAGAGCGGGAGATCAGTGATCCTTCATCATCCATCATCTTACAGAGAGGGCAGATTTTAGCATTTGCAGGTTCTCTCCTCTCCCCATCCCCATGGAATGACAACCGCCCCTGTCAAAATTCCCTGTTAAAAGCGTGGCAGCTCTGCCGTCCTTACTGACAGTATATAACGGGGAATTCGAGAGCGTGCACTCTGACTTGTGAGATTTTGGTTTGGTCTTCATAAAAGGTATGATGACACGGACATTTGTATTTATACAAAATATGTGGTAATGAAACATGGGCTCAATGCTGCTAATAGTGCTGGGGGGGTCTGCAAAGACTGGAGATCATATGGCCCCTTCCCTCCAGCTGAATCTGGTGTATCTAGATTTGGCTGGCATTTAACATTAGGGGGCAGTCTTATCCTTTGTTTTGGCTTCCAGATCTGGCAGAATTTCAAAACCTAAACCAACGGGGTAAAGCTGAGCTCCTGAACACTACGCATTGACTCTGGCCGTGTTTCGCCGCTGTGTTGAAATAGTGATGAAAACTTAACACTGACTAAAAAATCCCCCCAGTGATGTTGGAAGGGAGCGGGGCTTGCAAGAGCTGTATGCAGAAGGCTGCATTTCCACTTATTCACAGATCTGTCCTGCAGGACTGTGCATTCCAGTGTAGCTTTTTCACATGTATTCCCCTGTGAAAGTAGTCGGAGTGTCAAGCTTACATTACAATCAGCACGTAGTTCTGCTTGTATTTTTCCTCATCAAAGCCAAGGTGGGGCTGTAGCTCAGAGGCTGAGCCCCATCTTTGCATGCAGAAGGTCCCAGATTCAATCCCCAGCATCTCCAGGTAAAAGGAAGAGCAGGTAAAGAGCTTTACACAGGCCCCTTGGGTTAAAAGTAGGTGTGTTCAACACATAAAAGCATTCTGCCTAATACAGTTCTAGGGTTTGAATAGCCTCTATCGCTCAATAATGGGGGACATGGCTTAGACCAGTAGTGGTTCTTAAACTGTGCCTTGAAGCTCAGATAGGATTCACAGGTGGGGTCTGGAGATCTCCTGGAATTACAACCCATCTCTGAACTACAGAGATCAGTTAACCTGGAGAAAATGGCTGCTCTGAAAGGTGGGTTCTATGGCATTATACAATGCTAAGGTCCCTCCCCTCCCCAGGCTCCACCCCTCAAATCTTGAGGAATTTTCCAACCCAGAGTTGGCAACCCTAAGCTCAGAGACCAAGAGAAATATGGTTAAGTTGGGAGAAAGGAGACAACTTTGGGTTCTCCTTTGCAAAAAAAGGGCCAGGGGTTACAGCCTGTTACTCATCAATGCTTCTCAGTGCTAAACATTAAAAATAAATGTGTTCATTTTTAACTGACATAAGATACTTGCATTTTATGTTACTCTGCAAGCCGGTGCCAAAAAGCGTGATGAGTTTAGAAGCAGGAGTTGCTTCCAAAAGTTTGAGAATCGCTAGGCTGTGCGGCAGGGCCAGTACACAAGGCCCCAAAGACGTTTATCAGACAGCATATCCACACATATTAATCATTTGTGCTATAAGAGAACCAATTCATGCAAAAATTCTCCCTGCTCTGAGAAGTGGCATGAGAAGGGGCGTGTGAAATCACTTCCTCCAGCACCATAGCTACAGTTGCCAACTCTGGGTTGGGAAATCCCTGGAGATTTGGGGGTGGAGCCTGGGGAGTACGTGATTAGGGTAGGGGCTGGGAGGGACCTCAGCAGGGTATAATGGCAGGGACTCCACTCTCCAAAGCAGCCATTCTCTCCAGGGGAACTGATCTCTGTTGTCTGGCAATCAGTTGTGATTCTGAGAGATCTTCAGGTCTTATTTGGAGGTTGGCAGCAGCCTTATAACTCTGATCTGGAGGGGAACTTCATTAATGGAAAATCACACATCAGGCATTCCAGGAGCACAGCTCTAGCATCACAGGTAATTTGGCCCTTGACACCTTGTTCTGTGTGTACCCAATCACTTAGGTGTGGTGAGTGTACGGTTGCCAGCTCTGGGTTGGAAAATACCAGGAGATTATGGGGGTGGAGCCTGGGAAAGAGAGGGTTTGGAGAGGGGAGGGACCTCAGCAGGGCAGAATGCCACAGAGTCCACCCTCCAAAGCAGCCATTTTCTCCAGGGGAACTGATCTTGGTCACCTGGAGATCAATTGTAATAATGGGAGATCTCTAGGTACCATCTGGAGGCTGGCAACCAGAGATAAGTGGTCATGGTAGATGGGGCCTTTTTAGTACTGGCACCACTCATCTCTGCTTCTTCTGGCCAACTGAGGAACTGCCTCCCTGCTGCTATTGCCCTGGTTACCATTCTCAGTGCATGCCGGGAGGAAAATATTTCTGTTTCCCCAGCACTTGGGGATGAGCTGTTTTTCCTTTTTCCTGCTGTCCTTCACACAGCCATGCTTTACAGGTTGATCTCTAGTTTCTGAGGGTAGTTTCAGTGGCTTTGAATAATTATATCTGACCCCAAGCAGTTCCCCCCTGCTCTAATCAAGCTGATTACAATATACATGGTACCTTTTGCATCCATTACAAGCATTCTTGAAAACACCCCTCCCCACCTTCTCACTGGGATAAACGGACTCGGATATCTGCTTCTAATCTATTCTACTGTGTCTTTGACTCTTGAAAACCTATACTCTGAAACTCTTGTTGGTCTCTAAGGTGCTCAAATCTAAGGGTGACCTCTGTTTTTTGGTCGTTTTCATTGGCTGCGGTGGTCTTTTAATTTGTCCTACTTCTCCACCTTCTGACGGGATCGGTTGTGTAAGTCCTTTTATCCCCTGCTCCTTGCCTGAGATCGTTAGTTGTTTGCATTGTTCTCTAATTTTGCAATTATATAATCCTAATGCATTGTTGATGGTTTGTACTATGCCATCTGATTATACTGTTTTATATCACTGAGCAACCCAGATTAGCCTGAGCTCGTCAGACCTCAGAAGCCAAGCAGGGTCAGCCCTGGTCAGTGCTTGGATAGGAGACCACCTAGGAATACCAGGGTCACGATGCAGAGGCAACAACGGGCAAACCGCCTCTGAACATCTCTTGCCCTGAAAATCCTGCGAGTCACTGTAAGTTGGCTGTGACTTGATGTCACTTCATTATTAATTAGGATATCCCACCTTTGGTCTCCGTGAGAAAGGCAGGCTATGAATAAATTACATTAAAATAAATAAATAGAGCATTTGCTCACTGCCTAGCGGGCTAATGGGCAGCGTTCTGTTTTTTATTTTTTAAGAAGCTACCTGAAATAAGTTAAATAAGTAAATAACACACAGGAACACAGAGAAAGGGAGCTTCCTGTAATGATCTAATATCAAAAACCAACTGGAGTGATATCAAAAAATGCTGTGAATAGTCCCAAACTATTTTTTGGGACTAAAAATGGAAGAAGTCAATGTGGATAAAAAAACCTTATTCTGGTACTTAATAACGACAGCAAGAATGCTATATGCACAATATTGGAAACTTGAAAAAGTACCAGAGATTGAGGACTGGATACATAAAGTTCTGTTCATGGCAGAAATGGATAAAATTACTAAGAAATTGAACAACAAAGAAGACGAAGAATTTTTTGAAGAATGGAAGGACTTTAAGAACTATCTGGAAAAGAACTGGGATGTGACAAAAAAGATGTTATCTTTTAAAATGATTAGAAATATGATATTAGCAACTGATGAAATATATATAAGTAAGGGGAAGGGGGTGAAAGCATTGCGGGAAGCCACAGGAGGGGGGAAGGTGTAAAAAATGCTGTGAATAATTTACTAGAACGGCTTCCTCTCTCTCTCTCTCTCTCTCTCTCTCTCTCTCTCTTTTTTGGTTTAACCCAGGGATGTTCAAACTGCGAAGTTGTACCTCAAGGTACTGCAACATCAAAATAAGTATGTATACCCATTATAATGGGATCAATAACTCCTATTGCTGGCTTACAATATGTATACATGGCAGAATAGAATTGAAAACCTTTTCAAAGGCAATCCAATGACAATTGTCTTGTTCAGATTGCCTGACAAAACATTCTGTCCGTCCCCCATTTAAAAGCTTGTTACCTTCAAGATCCGAGGAAAGGATGGTGGCGGAAGAGACATAATTTAATACTTGACACATGGGATTAGTGTGGTGCTAGACTGGGATCAAGGACACCCAGGGATTCTATTTACCCATGATGCCCTGCAGCTCACTGATGAGCTTGGGTCAGTAACTGTCTCCTTGTCTAACCTACCTTACAAGTTTGTCAGGAGAAAACTGGGACAAAAGAACCATGTATGCTGCCCTGAGCTCCTTGGAGGGAGGGTGGAATACACGTGAGCACCTGAAGCTGCCTTTTCCTGAGTCGCACCACTGATCTGTCAAGGTCAATATGCTCTCTCTCTGCCCTGACCTGGATAGCCCAGGCAAGCCCAATCTCATCAGATCTTGGAAGCTAAGTAGGGTCGACTCTGGCAAGTATTTGGGTGGGAAACCTCCAAGGAATACCAGGGCCGGAACGCAGAGGCAGGCAATAGCAAGCCACCTCTCTGAAACATCCAAACCCCACTAGGGTTGCCAGAAGTCAACCATGACTTCCAGGCGCGCGCGCACACACACACAAAATACGCACCAAACAATACTGTCTCTCACTGGCAGAACAATCCAGGGTTTCAGGCTGGGGGATCTTCCTGCCACATCAACTATTACCTGATTCGTTTAACTGGAGATGCTGGGGATTGAGGCTGGGACCCTCTGCATGCAATGTAATACAAAACAAAAATAACCCTCACCTGGAATGAAAAGAATGGAATAGGTTTGCAATCTTGTTTTGTAGGGGAGCTAGATTCGAGTCCAAACAACACCTAACTAGATTTTCAGGGTATAAGCTTCTGGGAGTCAAAGCTCTGTTAGTCAAATACCCTCTGAAACTATTTTGTGGGGGAGCTAGACTCAAGTCCAAATAGCACTTTGGACACCAACAAGGTTTTCAGGGTATAAACTTCCGTGAGTTAAAGCTCCATTAGTCAAATATCCTCTGAAAATCTTTTGTATTGCAGATATCGCCTTGCTTTTATGGCACTGTTAGCTACCTTTGCAGTTCCACTTTCTGCATTATCATATCCCTTTGCTTGGACAATTTGTTCTTTGGATTTCCTAACTCTGTAAGCCTAATCATATTGCATTGTTCCTTGTCGTTTCATATTCTGTAATCTACCTTAAGTCTCAGTGAGAAAGGTGAGAAAAGAAAAGAAAAAGGTGAGAAAATAAAAAAGAATAAAATTTTAAAACCAAACAAGCCAACCATGTGCAACATGAGCTTTCATAATTAAGAGACAGCCAGCTGCATCATCAGGTGCATGACTGGGCAAATAAGGCAGTGGGATGGTTACAGAATGCCCCATACAGCACGATCAATTGGGATGATAGTTTTGCATAAGCATATAAGACGGATCTCTGCCCGGAGGAGCTTACAGTCTGCAGTCCAACCCCACAGGAGGCAAGGGAGGAAGATGGGATATGTTGTGTTTTTTTAATGAGTATAGAGTTCAAGTCATAAGGGGAGAAAGCTGGGTATAAATGAAGAGAAGAAGGAGAAGGAAAAGGAGAAGAAGATGAAGCAGCAGCAAGGAGAGGACAGTCATTTATGAGAGCGGGAAACCACTGAGAGAGGTAGGGAGCTACAGAGTTATGAAGGTAGAGAGATACGGGGGGCCCCACTCACACACATACACAGTTTAAAATCCTAGTGAAATGGACACATCACAATAAGACGAAATGCATCCCCCAATCGACTGAAGTTAGTGGGAAGGCTCAAATCCCCTCGATATCAGTGGGATTTCATTAGGCGGCAGCAACCCCCAAAGGATGACGCGGCTCAGCTGGCATTTGCTAAACATGAGTGGGCAGCCGGATTGATCCTAATTCTTTTCCATGACCCTGCAACCAAGCAGGCGAACGGCATCCTCGAACACGCATCAAGGGACCAGTGAGTAATAAACAGGAAGGTGGCGATTCTTGAATGTTTCTCCCCCCCCCCCGTGCATAACAGGGCGATCCAAAACAGAATTATAACTTTCTAAATCCACGAACCTCAGTGGATTTAGAAGGCTGTAACTCTGCTTTAAGGAGCTGTGGTGGCTCAAGTGGTTAAGACGCTGAACTGCAGGCTATGGAAGGTCGGTAGTTCAGCAGTTCGAGACCCGAGTTGCCGCATGACAGAGTGAGCTCCCGTCTCTAGTTCCAACTCCTGCCAACCTAGCAGTTCGAAAGCAAGAAATTGCAAGTAGATAAATAGGTACCACTTTGGTGGGAAGGTAACAGCGTTCCGTGCGCCTTGGTGTTTAGTCATGCTGGCCACATGACCACAGCGCTGGCTCTTCGGCTTTGAAATGGAAATGAACACCGCAACCCTAGAGTCGGATTCGACTGGCTTTCGAGCAAGGGAACCTTTACCTTTTAACTCTGCTTTGGACTGCACCGTTAGGCACTCAGGAAACCTTTGCTGTCCTAAGCAGCCCTTAGTTATCCCATTTACACCCTACCTTTCTCCCCACTGTGGACCCAAAGCACTGTACACCTGTCTCCTCCATTTTTAACCTCACCACAACCCTGTGAGGCAGGTTTGGCTGAGAGTGACCAGCCTGGGGGGTTACCCATGCCAGAGTGGGAATTCGAACCTCAGTCTCCCAGATGCTGGTCAGGCGCTCTAGCCACTGCGCCACACCGGCTCATGCAAGCTTAAGAGGGGGCTTGGGCATGCCCTGCAGATGGGAGAGGAGACTGTACAGTGGATGGCTGTTCGGTTGGAAAAACCCGAGGAGGGAAGTGCAGTGGGGACTAATGGAGCAAGGCAGAGAGAGAGGACTTGGAAGTGAGAAAAGCCTGTCTTCCCGATTCATTCTGGGCAGATGGATCAGAGGAGCTGGTCAGCTGGCCAACCTCACCCTTCCCTTCCGCAAAGGAAATGTTTTAAGCGTCTCCAAGGCACCAGCTGCGGATGTGGAACCCAGCAGCTGGGAAGCGGCAGACTGAAGGGGACCCGACAGCATCCCGTCTCTTCCCTTTCCCTGCTTGTTTCCACAAAGGCAACTTCTGTGTGCACCGCTCCTTCACACTACCTACAATCAGGATGCCTAATTTCTTCTGTATAGTTTCAGCTCCCAGGGTGTGTGTGTGTGTGTGTGTGTGTGAGAGAGAGAGAGAGAGAGAGAGAGAGAGAGAGAGAGAGAGAGAGAATGCACACCTTCTGTCTCCCAGTGTGTGTGTGCGCGCGGGGTTGTTTTTTTTTGCCCCTGCACATCTCTCCTCATCCCCAACCTAAATCTCGCCTGGGGTTAACCTTTAGTCAAGCCTTGTTTTAGGCTAATAAACTACCTTGCAGGGTTGTTTTGAGGTTAAAGTGCGGGAGGGGGGTCCATCTGCTACGCTCCAAGAACAGAAGTGGCAATAACCCCACAGGCGCACCAATGGTCCTCCTTCCCACCACAACGGGTTCTGGGATCCAGTGCAGCAGTGGGCTTGAGAATCCAGAACCGCTGGGACTCAGAGCTGAGAACATCTTAACTGAGAGGCAGAAAACGCCACTAGTTTCAGGCCTGGGGGGGGGGGGGGTGTCCGTGGCCCTTCACCCAACTCCCAAATAGTGCAAAATCCGTGCTAGGATGATGCAGGTCTAATGCACAGAACTTCCAAGGCGAACCAAATTTGGCATCTCCCTCTGGAAGAGGACGCATCTCGCTGCTCCAGTGCCTGATAACACCGGGGGACCCTTCTCTGCTTTGCGGCTGCCCCCCTTTCGGAGGGTCTTCTCCTCCCCACCCGAGCCCCTGCTGCTCCCTCCCAGCCGCTACCCCACACCGGCTCGGGGGAGAGCCGGACCGCGACTTACGGTCGATCCGGAGCCCGGGAGTCCATAGTAGTGGCTGAAGATTTGGGAGCGCCGCAGCAGCAGCAGACCGCCAAACCCGGTCCTTCTAAAGAGAGAGATCCGATCTGGGGAGGGCGATGCACGGTCCCTGCCTGCCTGCCTGCCTGCCTGCCTTGCCCCGCGGGCGGGCGGGGGGGGCTCGTCCTGTCCTCGCTGCTCCGCTTGGGAAGCTCCCCCCCTCCCTCCCTCCTTCCCTCCCAAGCTGCAGTTCTCCCTCCGATCGGGCGCAACGAGTCCTTCCTGGAACGTCCCAACCGGAGCGAAGGTGCGTCTGAACGGAGTTTCGAAGCTCCAGCCCGGGATTCCCCGCCCAGTCGGCTGCGATTTCTCCCCAGAAAGTGTCGGAGAAGGAGACGCGGGACCTAGAAAGGGAAGGAGGGGGGGGGATTGGTCACGAAGAGCCTCTCAGGACACAGAACCGGGGGAGGGGGACAAGATTGAAGTCTCTTATCTGATGCGGTTTGACTTCGCTTTCCGACGTCGGGATGCCTCCCCTTCTTGCCAACTGCATCCCTCTGGGGGAGGGGACAAGGAAGAGATACCGATTGACTTGGCTGCTGTAAGGCGGAGGAGAGCATGGCCAACCGCAGAATGCATCTTTCAGAGGCAGCCGGGAATGTAAAAGGACATTATTCCCCCACCGCCCTCACTCGCCTTATTGGGACGTGTCATCAGAAATATCCCAACTGCAACCGCCAGCCGCGATTTCTATTGGGATAGAACGTTGCTTGTTTCCAAGTCCAAGTTTCCGGGAGTCCATTCCCGAAACAGAAAAGAAATTATTCTTTTGGACACGTGACACATAAACACACCTCTTTACTTTGTATATGATTTTATCTTGGGACATTAGAGAGGAAATACAGGTGGAAAGGGGGGAGGGGGAAACACCCTAAAACGGTATGCATTTGCATTTGTTTTATATACCAAAATACAAAAGGCTGCATTAAAAGGAGTAACAGCCAGAAGAGCTCGAAGTAGCCTGAACTTGTCATAGCTGGGAAACGAGGTAGGGTTGGGCATGTGGTTAGTACTTGGATGGGAGACTACCGAGAAAATTCAGAGTTGCTATGCAGAGGAACGTAATAGCAAACTGCCTCTGCTTATCTCTTTGCTTGATAACTGCATTAGGCCATTGCAACTATTATTGTTGTTGTTGTTATTCACAATTATTCTTGTATTATTATTATTATTAGGAGGAGGAGGAGGAGGATCTCATACACTGCAGAAGTTCCACTTTTTTTGGGATTTGTCTGTGCAGTATCTGGTTGGGGAGGGGGAATGCAGTTGCCAACTGACCTCTGGAGTTTGAGCATTCTTCCAAGGCGGAAATGGTTGCCTAGAGTATCCTTTGCAAAGACGCCACTGCTTCCTACTGGGAAACATTTTCAAGATGCTGCCATGTTTAAAGAGCCATTTAATTCTAATGCAGAGAACCTCAAGTCCTAGTTAGGGGAACAGGAGAGAGAAAATTCTGGGGACGGTCCACAGCTGAGAGGTTTGCTCTCTTGCTTTGCATGCAGAAGGCTCAGTTTTGGACTCTCCAGTCTGAAGGATCTCAGAGAGCAGGACAAGTAAAAATCTCTGGGGTGAACTAAGGCCCCTCAAACAACCAGGCTAAGTAGACCCAGGATGGTCTGTGTCAGTGTAAGTCAATGAGAAAGGCAAGCTATGAATGAAATAAATAAATAAGGTGGTGCCCTACGTCCAAAGGTGTAGACAAATTGAGCATAGGGAAGGTGCAAATGGTGCTGTTTTTTTCTGACAGGCAGAAATTCCACAGGCAAAGATGTTATCACTGCCACCTCTTTATACCCGTTTCACACACGGGCAGACTGAGGAGTTAACTGTTCATACGGCAGAGTGGAACCGAGCCGTCCCAAGGTCCCTTGACTCAGACCCCGCTACCCCTGGCAGTCACGGTTAGTGTAGTTCGTGGCACCCGGGTTCAAGTGCTGCAAGAACTGCTCGGCTCGCTCATAGCTGCCAGAGGCCCTCCTGGGACTTAGTAAGTTAAAAAGCTGGACTACCCCTGGTTAGGTGTTCTGGAGCGGCACTGATTTTCAGGGTTGATTGGAGGACCACTGTTGCTAGACACAGGGCGATTCTGCATTGGCTTTTCCCTCCATTGTTTTATGAAACCCATGTTGGAACAGAAATTCCCCTCTGCATTGCATGCTGCTTTCACTTTCTTTGACCATTGGATTTTATGGTACCCTCCACACTGTATGCCGCTTTTGCTTTCTTTGATCATTGGGTTTATGGTACCTTCTACATAGATTTATGGCCATTCAGGGGTGACTTTGCAGTCAGTATGGTGTTGCCCCCGGGGTATTTGAGTGTAGTTTTGAGCTGCACTTTTTCCTCCCAGTTGAGAAAATGTGGAGCGAATGCCAGATGCAGAATCGCCCAAAGATGTCACCTCTGTCAAGGAGGGAAGGATGCTGTGCAGTATAGATCTGGCCCATGCAGACCTTCTTCGTACTGCAACACTGTTGTCATGTTGGTGGTGCAAAGTGCCATCAGGTCACAGCCTAGTTCTGGCGACTCTATGGGGTTTTCAAAGCAACAGGCATTCAGAGATGGTTTGCCATTGCCTGCCTCTGTGTAATGACACTGGACTTCCTTCCTGGTCTCCCATCCTGGTTCTAACACAGGCCAACCTTTCTTAGCTTCCCAGACCTGATGATAGCAGGCTAGCCTGGGACATCCAGCTCAGGGCTTTTTCAGCTGGTGGTGGAAAGTGCCATCAAGTCTCAGACAACCTATGGTGACCCCATAGGCTTTGCGAGGCAAGAGACAAATGGAGGTGGTTTGCCATTGCCTGCCTCTGTGTCAGGCCCGTAGCTACAGTGGGACATTTGGGGCTCCGCCCCCTCAAATGTGAAGCACGGTGCACAACAGCTGCTGCCCCTACCCCTCCCCTCCTCCCTTCCCTCCTGTGACATTAAAAGGGCCCTCCAGCTGATCGGCAGGAGCACATGGCCTGCCAATGAGCTGGAGGCCCCTTTAAATCTTGCAGGAAGGGAGGGAGAGGGGCAGCCACGTTGCCACTTGGAGTTCAGACGCAGGCAGGCCCCACTTGAAAAATACCATTTAAAGGGAACCCTTAATTTTTTTTTTGTCAAGTGGGGGCTGCCTGCGCCTAAACTTTAAGCGGTGAATTTGCTGCTTGGAGTTCAGGGAAGGTGTGTGGCCGCCCCTCTCCCTGTGTAGCAACCCTTTACTTCCCATCCTAGTTGTAAGCAGGGCTGACCCTGCTTAGCTTCAGTGCTCTGCGTGAGATCAGGATGATAAGAAGCCCTGAAGTGCTACAGCTCCCCTTTCCCACCGAAAGGAATTTGAAAACAGGGCCGGCTAAGTGAATTTTAATTTCCTCCCTTGTTTACACCTCTTCTCTAAGACGTGTTCGACAAGGTGAAGGAGACAAAACGTCGCCTGCCTGATTAAAGCGCCGTCAAGCACATTCCAAAACACAAGGGGGGGTTTTAGCTCAAAAGATGAAGCTACCGATAGAACGGCAGCACGTATGGAAGGAGATGTTAACCCCGCCGCTTTTAATTTCCTCATTATGGAGGGGGACCGTAGAAGAAGATTTTGTAGATGAAAAAGCAGAAGCTCTGCAGGAAATTCGGAGGAAGGGAGTGAAGTTATGAATGCGAGAGAATGACACGATCTCTTGCAAAGCCGATGAGTCATAGCCTATCATCATTCCGTTAACCGAAAGACCAGACAAATACTTCAAGAATCCCTTCCCCCCCCCCAATAGACAGATTATTTCTTAGTGACAGATTTGTTATTAAAAACAGAACTTTAAAACACTTGGGGGAGGGGTAAGAAATGAGGATTTTGGCAAAGAAAGCAGAAACTATTATTAATGTTGGTGTTTCTTACTCCCCGCTTCCCCAAGTGGCAGGAGGTTCCCAAGGTCCACTGCTAGATAAAGTACAGTGAGGATTTAATGGTATTCAGGTTATAATCTGAACAGTCATCCACGCTGTGATCACACCCAGATAAATTTCCTGCAGTGTGCTCTGCTGTCCTGACCTGGATAGACCAACCTAGCTCCATCTTGTCAGATCTCAGACGCTAAGCAGGGTCAGCCCTGGTTAGTACTTGGATGGGAGACCACCAAAGATGTCCGGGGTTGCTGTGTGGAGGCAGGCTATGGCCAAACCACCTCTAAATGTCTCTTGCCATGAAAACCCTGTGGGGTCACCACAAGCAGATGTGAATTGATGGCCAAAAGAAGTGTGTTGCTGCCTTTGAAGAGATTTTGGACCAGCCGAAATATTGTGGCAGGATTGGTGGCTGCTGGTATAGACAATCAGGAACCCTTCTTACCAGTATTTAGAGAACTGCAGGGCCTGCCAATCAATGTTCCCTCTAAGCTGAGTTAGTGTGAGCTAGCTCACAGTTTTTTAGTCTCCGGCTCATGTATTTTTGTCTTAGCTCAGGAAGGATGGCTCCAGAGCAAACGAATTTATGCAGTAGCCAAATCGCTCGCTCACAACTTTAATGCCAGTAGCTCACAAAGTAGAATTTTTGCTCACAAGACTCCACAGCTTAGAAGGAACCTTGCTGCCAATTCATTTCTAGGCCTAATTCAAACTGCTGGTTCCTTAAAGCTCTGCATGACATGGAAACAGGGTATCTTAAGGTCTGCTTGCCCTGACCTGGATAGCCCAGACTAGCCCAACCTCATCAGATCTTGGAAGCTAAGCCGGGTTGGCCCTGGTTAGTACTTGGATGGGAGACCACCAAGAAAGCGCAGGGTTGCTAAGCAGAGGAAGGCGATGTCAAACCACTTGTGTTCATGCTTGCCTTGAAAATCTGAGGGGATTGCCATAAGTCGGCTGAAACTTGGCATCACTTTGGTCTACTAAGGACGGCTTGCTGCCATAAAAACATGCCTAGCAGTTTGGATATACTTTAGAGCAACTGTCTCAGCCCTACCAGACTCCAGCTCCATCAGTCTGTGTGAGAGTGAGAAATTGTTATTGTTATTTCTGAATCACCCCATCCCTGAATACATAGGGCTCTGGGCGATTTACAATAAATTAACATACAGAATACAATTTAAAATCAGCAATCAATTAGTCCCAAAAGCTGATGACTTTACGGCATTGTTAGGAAGCAGCTTGACAACCAGCCCAAAACAGGTCAACGAACTGACAAAACAGCCCGTCAAAACACTAGCTCCCTCTTGGTAGCTGGAGAACAGGATGCGAGCTGAAGCAGCAGATGTTCAAGCACCCCTGTTATGAATGCATGCATAATTCAGTTTGGTGTAGTGGTTAAGAGCACAGACTCTAATCTGGGAGAACCAGGTTTGATTCCCCACTCTGCCACATGCAGCTGCTGTTGTGACCTTGGGTCAGTCACAAGGTCTCTCAGAGGTGTTCTCTCAAGGGCAATCCTCCAGAGAGCTCTCTCAGCCCCACCTACCTCACAGGGTGTCTGTTGTGGGGAGGGGAAGGATTGTAAACCGCTCTGAGACTCCTTCAGGTACTGAAGGGCAGGGTATAAATCCAATCTCTTTTTCTCTTCTAATTCCTTGCAATATGTGTATTAGCATCCATGCGTGAGTCAATTCCTGTGCCCTACTGTCATCATCTGCTCTCAGTCCAGAATATTGCTACATAATTTGTGTGCAATGCAATAAAACTTATTTGTTATTATTTATTTTTATAACCCACCTCCCTAATGGAACTCCAAAGCAGTTTATCACTCAGTTCTCCCTTCCTCCATGTCATCTGCATGACAACAACCCTGTAAGGCAGGATAGGCTTAGCAACTGTGACGCATCCAAGGTCACTCGGCAAACTGTTATGCCAGAGTGGTATTCGAATCCAGTTATCCCAGATCTTAGTCTGACACACCATGGTGTGTGTACCAACACCCTTTCTGGTGCCCATCAAGTGTTTTTAGACAATGGGAAGGCCCAGGTGGGTCTTTTGGCCAGTAAAGCTGACTGACCATTGGAGGTTTGACTGGCTATGCAGATTTTTAAAAACGTAGCTTCGGCAGCAGCTGCCACCACAACGCAAGAATCCTCACTGTGGGAATGAAGGTAAGCTGTGGGGGGCCATTGTGTGGCTGCCTCCACCTCCTTCAGCAGCAGCCATTGTGTGGCAGCCATTTTGTGGCTGTGTTCACCATGGTGTTTCAGAATTCCAAAGGTGCTCAATGGCTCAAAAATGTTGAGGACCCCTTTTCTAACCACTACACCATGCCATCTCTTAGGTTCCTGAAACAGTACTGAGGACAGTCTGAATGCTCCCTGAACTTTGGTTTGACACCTCTAACCCTTGCACTGCACCACCTTGCAATTCGCCACTGCTGAAAGGGGGGATGTTAAGTATGAAAACAAAAGGGAAGTCACAGCTACTTCTCTGGCATGTTTAGTATGAGTCTCGCATCCAAAAAAATTATCTGTCTTTTATAGACTTTCGCATATTATTTGCTGAGATTTTGTTCAGAAAGCATCAGCTCCATCCATCACCCCTTTCTAAGGATAGATCAGATGAAGAATGCTGGACGGGTTTCGGTCGGAAGGCTTTTGATAGCCCAAAGGAGACCTGCACCAGACTCGCAATTGGACTTCACTTGGAATTTGAGAAGGGCTTTGTCATTCACACAGATCCTTCAGATCTTGCAACAGGAGCAGTTCTGAAACAGCAGGACGGGAGAAAGTCTTGTAAAAGTGCACCCGGAGATCTAGTTCAATAAAGGTGGGAATGAAACCAAAGACAACTCAGATAAGAAGGCTTGTGAGATGCTTCAGTGTTTTCACAGACCTGCGATCACCAAAAGAACTATGCAGGAATGGGAACCATCACTATCCTGGATGCTGTAAATTGATGGGAGTCGAAAATGAGCAGTCAAAAACGACTAGGATGAACAGAAGTAGGGGGAAAACAGCATGTAGCCCTTCATTATAATTTCCTACCTGATGCATCTTGTCAGTTGCTGATTTGTCTTGCTGTGTTCTTAAATCCCCAATCAAAATAGGAGCTTTCGATGCTGATATCACTTGTTCTGTCCTTAGTATGAAAACCGATTTAGCTGTTCAATGGAAGAAACGAGCCAGGTTAACCTTTGCACAGATTACTAAATTGTCCTTAGTAGATATCATCTTTCTGCCTTTCGAATTAGTTGTGGATCGTGCGGAGAATGGGATGAAAGCCACGTTGTTTCTGATGTCTATCAAGATAATTTTCCTTGATGAAAGACTCATCAACTATAAGCTATTGCTTTCATCCATATAAAGGGATAAGAAAACCGATGGTCAACATGTGGCAACTGAGTAGGGTAAAGAGGGAATCGTGAACACATGAAGTTGCCTTCTACTTTGTCCAGCTGTTGGTCTATCATGGGCAGTAGTGTCTACTCCAAGGGTCCCCAAATTTTTTCAGCCTGTGGGCACCTTTGGAATTCGGACACCGTGTGGTGGGTGCAGGCACAGAATGGCTGCCACGAGAGAGACCTGCCAAGGAGGTGGAGCCAGCCATAAAATGGCTGCCACAGCTTACCTTCAGTCACAAACTGAAGATCCTTGTGCTGTGGTACCAGCTGCTGCCCAAGCAACACATTTAAATATATCTGCCCAGTCAATCCTATCTCCAATCGCCCATCAGAAGCCTTGCTGGACAAAAGCCCCACTTGGCCCTGCCTATTGCCTAAAAAACACTTGATGCATGCCAAGACAGGTGCCAGTGACCACCATGGCACCCCTGGGCACAACACTGAGGACCCCTGGTCCACTTTGAGTAGCAGAGGCTCTTCAGAGTCTCAGGCAGGAGGTCTTACATATAATTTGGTCCCAATACCTTTAACTTGAGATGTAGGGTTGCCATCCCCCTGATTTCAGGTTTCCCCTGATTTCAGGGCCCCTAATCCACCACCAGCCTGCTGGTCAGTGGGGGGAGCCCCACCTCTAAGGAGCCCCACCATGCCGGGCACGTCACACAGGGGATGCTCTAGCATTTGGCTAAAAACTCTATGGTGACCAGAAGATCCAGGGAATAGGCTGGAGCCCCCTGCTGGCAGAAGGTAAGGACCTGGCAACCCTATTGAGATGTCAGGGATTTATACCCCTCCTTTCACTTGGAGTCTCAGAGTGGCTTACAATCTCCTTTCCTTTCCTCTCCCAACAACAGACACCCTGTGAGGTAGATGGGGCTGAGAGAGCTCTGAGAGAACTGCTTTTGAGAGAACAACGAGAACTTGTGACTGACCTGAGGTCACTCCAGGAGCTGCTTGTGGGGGAGTGGGGAATCAAACCCAGTTCACCTATATTAGAGTCTACACTCTTAACCACTACACTACAAACTACAAGGGGCATTCAGAACTTTGGGAGGAAAGTGTGGGGCATTTGAGATTTTGAGCACCCCCTTCTCCCTCTTAGCCAGTAGCTTCTGAAAGCCATCAGAGGGGACTCTTTTATACTGCTTAGGCCGCCATTAGGATAAAATCCCTAATACTTGATCTCTTCACCAAGGCTGTAGAACATGCAGGAAACAGAATGCAATCTAACATTAAGGAGTTGGCTGATGGTCATTGGACCCAAGGCGAGTATTCTAGCATTTGGGATCTTTTGTTACAAATTGACCCTTTTTTTCAGTCAGCTTTAAGCATGGCTTCACCACAGCTTCACTCAGCTAGACTCACTCTCAACTTCTTTAATTGCTATTTTTCAACTGTCGTTCTCACTTACATTCCATCAACTCTCATTGGCCCATTCTGCATCTAGCATTCGCTCCGCTGTTTTACGAAACCCACATAAGAACATAAGAGAAGCCAATGTTGGATCAGGTCAATGGCCCATCTAGTCCAACACTCTGTCACACAGTGGCCAAAAATACCAGGTGCCATCAGGAGGTCCATCTGTGGGGCCAGGACACTAGAAGCCCTCCCACTGTTGCCCCCCCCCAACAGCAAGAATACAGTGCATCACCTGCCCCAGCCTGTGAGTTCCTATCTGGCTAATAGTTCCTTCTGGCTAATAGCCACTGATGGACCTCTGCTCCATGTGTTTATCCAGTTCCCTCTTGAATCTATCCATGCTTGTAGCCACCACCACCTCCTGTGGCAGTGAATTCCATGTGTTAATCACTCTTTGGGTGAAGAAGTACTTCGTTTTATCTGTTCCAACCCGACCGTTCAGCAATTTCATGGAGCACCCACAAGTTCTTGTATTGTTAGAAAGGGAGAAAAGTACTTCTTTCTTGACCTGCTCTATCCCATGCATGATCACAGGGCCTTTTTTGTAGAAAAAGCCCAGCAGGAACTCATTAGCATAATAGACCACACCCAACAGCAGAAACCATTAGCATATTAAGCCACGCCCCTGACAACACATCTCATTAGCATACTAGGCCGTACCCCCATGTTACCAGAAGTGTGGTCATCCAGCCACACCCACCTTTTGCTTCTTATTCTGTTTACCTTGTTTGTTGTCAAAACCCAGGGCTTTTTTTGTAGCAGGAACTCCTTTGCATGTTAGGCCACACAACCCCTAAAGTAGCCAATCCTGATGAGTTTCTGCTGTTGGGCGTGGCCTATTATGCTAATGAGTTCTTGCTGGGCGTGGCCAACTCGGGAGCCAGCCAGAAATCCACAAGAGGACTTTTCCTTTTATCCCATGACTATTGAGCTTACTTAGGAGCCTCTGATGAGGAACTTTATCAAAAGCTTTCTGGAAGTCAAGGTAAACAGCATCTATTGGGTCCCCCTTGTCCACATGTTTGTTCACTCCCTCAAAGAACACTAACAGGTTAGTGAGACAAGATCTTCCCTTACAAAACCCATGCTGAGTCTTCCTCGATAGTTTTTGTTCATCTATGTGCCTATTAATTATTTCCTTAATAATAGTTTCCACCAACTTACCCAGTATCGAAGTCAGACTGACTGGCCTGTAATTTCCCAGATCTCCTCTGGAACCCATTTTAAAGATGGGAGTGATGTTAGCTACCTTCCAGTCCTCAGGAATGGAGACAGATTTTAATGAAAGATTACATATTTTTGTCAGGAGATCCACAAGTTCACATCTGAGTTCTTTCAGAACGCTCGGATGTATGCCATCTGAGCCTGGTGATTTATCAGTTTTTAAGTTGTCTATCAGTTGTAGGACCTCCTCTCTCATCACCTCGATCTGACTTAGGTCTCTCAACATTGCTCCCAAAATCAGTGGTTCTGGAGTGGGCAAGCACTTCTCATCTTCCACAGTGAAGATAGAGGCAAAAAATGTATTTAGCTTCTCAGCCATTTCCCTATCATTCTTCAGTACGCCTTTTACCCCTTGGTCATCCAAGGGCCCCATTGCCTCCCTGGCTAGTTTCCTACTTTGAAGTGCGGTCTTAAATAGAAGCTTCCCCTCAGCAGAGGGTGTGGCCAGCAGCTATGCAAATCCACCCAGTCACTCACAGTAAAACAATGACCCTTCCACACCCTATCTCAGGCAGCCAGGATTCTGCAACAACTCAACCACACACTCCCAAACACAGTCTCCCATACAGTACCCTCTCAGCTAAGTCACCTCAGCAGAAAGTAACAAAAAACCCCACTCACCCCTCTAGCAGTTCTATCTCCTGCTCCTTCTCAGAGCTCAGCTGGGTCAGCTCTGCTTCTGTCTAGGTGCTTCCTCAAATAGAACCTTCCTGCCTTAAATAGAAGCTTCCCCTCAGCGCAGGGAGTGGCCAGCAGCTATGCAAATTCACCCAGTCACTCACTTACAGTCAAACAATGACCCTTTCACACCCTATCTCAGGCAGCCAGGACTCTGCAACAACTCACAACTCACCCACATACTTCCAAACATAGTCCCCCACACAGTCCCCTCTCAGCTAAATCACCTCAGCTGAAAGTAAGAAATTCCCCTCTGCATTGCATGCCACTTTCACTTTCCTTTTTTGTTGGATTTTATAGTAGCCTCCAAACTGCATGCCAGTTTCACTTCTTTTGATCTCTCAGTTTTATGGTACTGTCTGCATAGATTTATGGCCATTCAAGGGTGACTTTGCAGTCAGTACACATTGGTCCGAGGTATTTGAATGTGTTTTTGAGCCGCATCTTTTTCTGTTCCAGTGTAGGTTTGGTAAAACAACGGAGCAAATGCTAGATGCAGAATGGGCCATTGACTGTTCTTAAGGAGTGGTGGAACCTAGTTTGTCCGTCAAATATACTTACATACCTTGTCTTGCATGCTATCTTTATGCTCTAATTTACTTATGACTTGGGGTGGGGGGAAGAAATGACATTTTATGATAATTTAGGGTTAACAGCCTCCAGGTGGGACCTGGTGATCTTCCAGACTACAGAGATCGTTCCCCTGGAGAAAATGGCTGCTTTGGAGAGTATGCTCTATGGCAGGTATGTCCAACAGGTAGATCACGATCTACCAGTAGATCACGGAGGGGTCAGAGGTAGATCACCAGCCCCACTTGGTCTCCTGGTTTGCTGGACAGGTGTTTGGGGTTTTTTGATGATTGTCTCACTAATGAGCAAGAGTTAAGTTTTAAAGATTACGCAAGATCAGCCTGGATCAATACTTGACCTACATTAAACACAAATAACTCTGAATAAAAGTTAAAGAAAGTTATTGAGACAGTTAAAGAAAATTACAATTCAATAAAAAATAAAAAATGTTTGCAGTTCTTTCTGGATCTCTGTTTTGTTTTTGCTTATTTTGTTTATCAGTAAATGACAGAAGGTGCATTATAAAGGGGGGTGGCGGTGGAACCCAACTTTAGTGGGTTAAAATCTAATTTGAAACTTATTTGAAACTTTATTTTCATGGTGGCAGATCAGCGACACTTTTCGCCGGAAAAAGTAGATCACTACCTGTTCGAAGTTGGACATGCCTGCTCTATGGTATTATACACCCCACTGAGGTCCCGCCTCTCCCCAAACCCTAGCTTCTCCAGGCTCCATCCTCAAATCTCCAGGATTTGGTAACACTAGATAATATTGTGTACTAGAGAGGCAGTAGTGGACTAAAGTTTAGGGCCTACTGAACTAGACTCTCTATTGGAAGAAAAATAAATCATGGCAATAAATACTGAGAATGGACAACCTTCCGATCCAGATCTAAGGCCAAATTCACTTCAAATGCTTTCTAGCCCTCTCCCCACTGTCAGAGTACACAAGTGAGAAACAGAAAGGCAGTTCTGAATGTGTTCCTATTGGATTTCTGAATTGATGGCCATGCAGGAAGTTTGATTTACAACTTTCTACCTCCCTGCATTTTACAACGTACGTGCACTTTTGGTGTGACTCCTTGTTCTCTCTCTCAAATGGTCAAATCTATAAAATAGATAAAACTTGTACTTTCTTGTAACATGAAGTCGCTTATTGGGGACACTGCTTCTAGTAAGCCAATGTGTGCCTTAACTCAGGCCATTTCATGCTTCATAAACTAGGTAAAGTTTTGGACAAGGATGGAGGGTACATGGGCCCAAATCCCCTATAAGATGTGAACCTGACTACAGGCCAGTCACTCTCTTTCTCAACCTCACCTACTCCAAAGAGTGGTTGTAAGGACAGGGGCCAAAGCAACTTAAATTTGCTGCTTGTCTCTCTTTGGATGCTGGAAGCAGAAGATGGGGAATAACCCTTCAGCCACCGTCTGACCAGTACGTCTTCATACCACCATCTTATCCTAGCTTATTCCTGTGTGAGGATAAAACAGGCAGAAGAGAACCCCTCGTTCTGTCCTCAGCACTTTGGAGAAAGCTTGGGATAAAAATGTAATCTACAGGCATACAGATAGACGGACAGATGAATGAATGCACGTTACAGCCATCACAGATAAGCCACCGTAATTGTCATCCCAGTAGCTCTCTCTCTTCCACCCTCCCTCCATAATGTCTATGTCTAAAAGTATTCCCTGACCTGGATGGCCCAGCTTGGCCTCATCTTTGTCAATTCTAGGAAGCAAAGCGGGGTCAGCCAGGGTTAGTACCTGGATGGGAAGCCACCAAGGAAGTCCAGGGTCACCATGTCAGCAGTGACTTGATGGCACTTCCCCCACACACACACCTAATTTTAGAGACAGAAAGCCGAAGTAATGGCAGAAGGACTCTGATAAATGGCTCTTTGAAATAAAGAAGATGCTCAGAAAGTTCTCTCATAACTAGTTTACTAATATAGAACAATGTGAAAAACAAGAACTCTACAAGTATATTGTTTTACTAACTCTTTTAATACTAATATTAAGGTTAACATAAAGGGAGTCTCCCACTCTTGGGTTTTTAGTTAGTGTGGGTTTCTTTCCTTTATCCATAGTTGTAGTTCCCCTTCCTATATTTTTCTTTGTAGTTTGTAGTCTTATTGAAAAAATAAAAAATACCCCTCTGGGGGTTTCAAAAAAGAGAGAGAAAGAGAGAGAGAGAGAGAGAGAGAGAGAGAAACACACAGTTTCTTTGCTCCTGTTCCACACTATTAGTTGTAGCTGCCCAGGGCAGGGGCTGCTAAATTCACAGTATGATTGCATCAGATATTTGGAGAGTACTTTTAAACTTGATGGAATACCATGGCCGTTTTTGCATTCACTAACTTTGGAATCCAGTTTTTATGTGCAGTTTGTACTGTGCTATATTATTTTTGTATTGCGCTGTTTTCTACTCTTGTAATCCAGTTGTATTGCACTCTTTATTATGTTTATGCTTATTGTATGATTATGTTGCATTTAGGGTATTATGGCTGCTTTTTAAAATCGTGTTGTCTGCCTTGAGGCAGGTGGACTATGAATGAAAAAACAACAAATATTCTGCGGTGGCATCTCCGTGGTGGCTCAGTGGCAGAGCATTTCCTCAGCATGCAGAAAGTCCCAGGTTCAATCCCTGATATCTCCAGTTAAAAGAATTGGGCAGTAGGTGATGTGAAAGACTTCAGTCTGAGAACCTTCTGAGAACATTCTACGTAAGTTGCCCTGAGCCTGCCCTGGCAGGGAGGGCAGGATATTAAATAAATAAATAAATAAATAAATAAATAAGCCTAAAGAGTAGCTGCTGATCTGAGTAGACAATACAAAACATCATGGACCAATGGTCTGGTTCAGTATGAGGCAGCTTTATGTGTTCATCCACCTTTTGCATCTATCCAGCTAGCTACCTAACTTATAATAACCATGTGCAATCACACAAGGATCTTGCCTTTGACATTTTAGTTGTAGCCCCCAAAGGACAGTGTGTGTGTGTGTGTGTGTGTGTGTGTGTGTGTGTGTGTGGCCAGGAAGTGTTCCGGAACTCAGAAAGGGATGCACTGAAAAAGAGATGCATTGAAAGACATCATAATTTTGCCCCAATGTTCAGCATGCACAAGGAGGTCAGAGTACACATAAATTCTTCATGAAGACAGTTTCAGAGGGTAGCTTGTTGGTCTGCAGTAGAACAGTTAGATTTGAGTCCAGTAGCACCTTTGAGACCAACAAGAATTTCAGGGTATAAGGCTGGTTCTGCATCTAGCATTCGCTCCACGTTTTCTCAACACCAAGGAAAAGGTGCAGCTCAAAACCACATTCAAATACCCCAGGGCAATGCCGGGCCAGAAATCTACGCAGAAGGTGCCATAAAACCCGATGATCAAAGGAAGTGAAAGTGGCATGGGGTGTGGAGGCTACCATAGAATCCGATGATCAAAGGAAGTGAAAGCGGCATGCAATGCAGAGGGGAATTTCTGTTCCAACGTGGGTTTGCTAAAACAATGGAGGGAAAGGGCAATGCAGAATCGCCCTAAGCTTCCAAGAACCAAATCTCCCTTCGCCAGACACAGCAGAGTAGAGTAGAAATGCACTCTATAGCATCTGACAAAGGGAAATTTGACCCTTGAAAGCTTAGACCCTGAAACTCTCGTTGGCCTATAAGGTGCTACTGGTTTCAAACCTAATAAAGTCTCCAAACCCTCTTTATCAGACAGGGTGTTTATTTTTAAAAAGAGGGTGGGAATATGTTTCAGGCCATGATTTTCGAGCCTCTTGTCTGCACCCTGTGTAGAATACCAACCTGATAAAGAGTAGAGTGCTGGAGAACTCAACAGCTTGCCCACACTTTTATGTTATTTTGATTGGTCTTGATAAAAGGTATCCCACGGCTTTTGATTTTGGAACCGCCGCAGCTATTTGCAACCTCTTGTCTGTTTTGCAATTACCTTGTGATGACATCCTTAAATTCCCTCCTACTCAGGTAACGGGAAGAACTGGAATTGTCCTGTGGATTCCAATAAGACCTGAATGGGACTACTCCGAAGTAAGGCACTTGCAGATTGCAGTCTTCCATTATGATACTTCCCTCCAGACATCAACCGAGTCAACTTTCCACTTTAATAGGATACTGACCCCTATTATACCGAAACGACTCTTCATGGCTCCCGGGATTGGCTCATTTAAATATCCGTGTCTCAATATTTTTGTTCCTGATTAAAAGTGATAGTTTGGGTATCCTTTGTTCTGTAGCTTCTTTGCCTTACAGCCGTGGATTGCAATTAAACACGTGAGTGGAATTTTAACCCAAACCCACAAACTCCTGGAAAACAATGCGCTTTGATTTTATTGACAAAACGGTGACGTCTGTCAAGTGTGGTTATGGCCTTAATGATGTGTTTTGACAAGCACAGTACCCAAATTCAAAGTATTTGTGGCATTGAAATTCCTGGGAAGTGAGTACTTTGATAGCGCATAATATAAACAGCTGTGGCACACTAGGCCATGTAAGCACAGCGTTCTCTTGGCATATTATCCTTCACAGCGCTATAACTGGAAGCACAAGCAATGAAACCCCACTTGCTTCCACATGGGGAGTCTTCCCCACACAGAAAACAGGAAGCCCCCAGATTAAGGGGAAACATCCACATGACCTCATGCTCATTCCAAGCACGACTCGTGGCATTTTTTTTTCCTGGGGTTTTCCCCTTTAATCTGGAGAAAAACAAAACCTGTTTTTCAAAACTAGTTTAAAGAGGTGTTAGATTCACTGGTTTGGTACAGCCAGGAATCTTTATTCGTAGCAGCGTACACTAGGCTACACGCAGCAGTAGCTTCTTGGTACTGAGTGTGCTAGCAAACTTACAGAGTTACACAGAGCCACCTGTCAGTTTCAACATAATAAGAATCCTTTATTCAAGGAACTACAATCTAGATAGTGCAGGTTGATAGACAGTGAAAAATCTAATCTAACTAACTAGATGGATGTGGATGAAGAATTCCTGTCCTGCATCCATGGTGACAAAGATGGAGAGCGTGTCCTCCTTCTTTGCGTGTGCAAGAGAGAAGGTGTCAAGCCAGAAGGAAGGAAGTCTTGTCCCTAAGAATAGCATTGAACTTCAAAAGGTAGTATCTGATAGCAGGAAGGAAAGGATGCTCTGTGTGTCCTGACTTCTCTGTCTGTCTCTAAATTTATGGTCCTGTATCAAGACCCGGGTGCCACATGATGGAGTGAGCTCCCATCTCTAGTTCCAGCTCCTGCCAACCTAGCAGTTCGAAAGCAAGAAATTTCAAGTAGATAAATAGGTACCACTTTGGTGGGAAGGTAACAGCGTTCCGTGCGCCTTGGTGGTTAGTCATGCCGGCCACATGACCACGGAAACGTCTTCGGACAGCGCTGGCTCTTCGGCTTTGAAACGGATATGAGCACCGCAACCCTAGAGTCGGATTTGACTGGCTTTCAAGCAAGGGAACCTTTACCTTTATCTGAAGGCGGAGGCAGGGGACAACAAAGGGGAACTGAAAGACAGCTGCCATGTCCAGAGGGGCACTTCCACTGTTGCCACTACAGGTGGTTCCACTTTCAAAATGACACCAGGCAGTTCACTGCCACATGCTATTCTCCCCCCTTTTAGCCCTTTAAAGGGATTACCCCCTGTTAAATCTTATAAATGTTTCTATGATGTTATCTATGATATACTATATAATAAGATCAATAAGATAAAAAAGAAAATATAGTATGAGAAATTAGTAGAATGAGTAGGACATTATACAGATTTTTAAAGTTAAAAGGTTATATATTTTAAGCTCTACTTTTATGCCATTACACCATATATATCTTGTTAATAATAAAATAATAATAAAAATAATAATCTTTCAATTTATTAATCGCTCAATCCTGCAGAGCTTGCTGGCTCTGAGCGATTTACAGTTACTCATTCACGTGGGACTAACAATGATTTATGGGGGTAAGGGAGGACAACATATATCTTTTAAATCACACATATTCACAGTCGGCGAGGGTTTGTTCAGCTGCGGGTCAGACGTGTTCCGTCGGCAAATTCACTTCGGCTTGGCTAGATGACGTCAGCTTCTCCAGGTCTTGCAGTGCTGCACTGCCACCGCCTGGCCGGAACGGCCCATTACAGGCTTCTCGGAGTCAAAGAGATTTTTTCTTAGGCTTTCAATCTTGCGAGCTGAGCATTCCGGTCGCCGGCTAACACCTCCCCCACCGGGGGGGGGTTGGTATGCCCACCCTCTCTAAGGAGTGGTACCCATTTTATCTACTCGCCGAAGCTTTCGAACCGCTGGGTGGACGGCGAGCTAGGGACAAGGCTGGTAGCTCACACCAACACGGGGCTAGAACTGACAGCCGTACTGTTCAGATCAGATGTTACTAATCAGAGGATAAATCCTCTGTGCCACCGCTCCTCCTCTGTGCCACCGCTCCACATTTGTTAAGCTATTATACCATATACTTTTAAATATATACATACATACACACATACATACATACACACACATACACACACACATATATATATTTATTAATTTCCTTAATCTCTGTAAAATTGCCCTCACACTAGGTTTTTTGGTAATTATATTTTCTATCTGGTTTTCCCTATTCCTTCTTTTTTTCTGTACTCCTTATAATACAAAATTTACAATAAAATAAAATAAAGAGATTCCCCCTGCTTTTCCTCGCCGGGCCAAGTGTAGCATTACAGCACAGGTCAATCGGAAGGGGAAGAGGTGTTTCTGGGCCATGGGGGGGGGGGATCCCAACAAAACCGCTGTCATTTAGGGGGCAATGATGCGGCAGTGGGGTAACAAGAGATCTGAGAATGTGGACGTGGATACCATTCTGACCTGCTCCCACACTGCTTGCTGCTACAGGCGGGGGGAGACATTTTCCTGCCCCCATCTGGAAGCAGTCGGCAACAGGATAACACCAATTAATAGGGTTGCCACCCTCCAGGTGCTGCTTGGAGATCTCCTGCTATTACAATTGATCCCCAGATGACAGAGACCAGTTCCCCCACAGAAAATGGCTGCTTTGGAGAGTGGACTCTATGGGATTATAAACCAGTGAGGTCCCTCCCGTCCCTTTCCCCAGGCTCCACTCCTGTATACTTTGAAAGTGTGCATATTCTTACACTCCAGACATGGTAGTGGTTAAGTGTGCGGACTCTAATCTGGGAGAACCGGGTTTGATCCCCCACTCCTCCACTTGCACCTGCTGATGTGACCTTGGGTCAGTCACAAGCTCTGGCACAGCTGTCCTCGAAAAAGAGCCATTTGTGTCAGAGCTCTCTCAGCCCCACCCACCTCACAGGGTGTCTGTTGTGGGGAGGGGAAGGGAAAAGGAGTTTGTAAGCCGCTCTGAGACTCCAAGTGAAGGGCGGGCTATAAATCCAATCTCCTCTCCTCCTCCTCCTCCTTCAATTCACCATGGTATATTATAATCTTTACTGTTTTGTATTTTTTTCTTGAATTCATCTTGATTTGATCTACCATAATTACAGCTCATCTCCAGACGACAGAGATCGGTTCCCCTGGAGAAAAGGGCTGCTTTGGAGGGTGGGCTCTGTGGCATTGTCCCCCACTGAGGCCCCCTGTCCTCCCCAGGCTCCACCCACCAAATCCCCAGCAGTTTCCCAGCCTGGATCCGGCCACCCTACTCTCCTCATCTGCCGTAGGTGGAAGGGGAGCTGGCATCCCTACCAACTGCTTGCAGCCTTTATACCAGCAAATGTAGGACAGTGGGAGAAGGGAAGGGCAGCCTTCTTTGCCACCCTTTGGGCTGCCATGGATGTGATATAAAAGAGGTGAGAATGCCCAAAGCAATTCCTTGCAAATGGGATCTCAACAAGGCAGGCCCATTTTTCCCCACATCGGAACAGCCAAAAACCCAGTAGGAATTGCAAGGCACAGCTGTCCTTTCTCCCTCCTCTCCCCGTGAATAAGAAGTGCCGTTCAACAGTACCTTTATCTTCCAATTGCTATTTATATGTAAATCAATTCCAAAGTAATTTGCTTTATTGCCCATTATGGGAGCCACAGAAGACGGGGGAAATTAAACTAGGTAGTTCTGCAATTGCTGGAAATTCCAGGTGGCTCAGTCTAGTTGGTGGGATTAAGAAGGGGCTGAGTTATCGTGGGTGCCAGCAACCTGTTCTTCACCACAAAGGGAGATATCAAGAGCACAACGATTGCAGCTGACTTTTTTTTTTAAGTTGCAGACAATTAAAACCATTTGTGCATGATTTTCACGATTGTGTCAGTTGCCAAGTCACAGAGTTGTCATCTCTCTCTCCCCCCCTCCCCAGCCTTTTAAGAGATATCTGGCAGCCAAACATTAAGAACATAAGAACATAACAGAGTCAGTTTGAGAGCCAGTTTGGTGTAGTGGTTAAGACCATGGACTCTAAACTGTGAGAACCGGGTTTGATTCCCCACTCCTCCACATGCAGCTGCTGGTGTGACCTTGGGTCAGTCACAAGTTCTTTCAGAGGTGTTCTCTCACCAGCAGTTCTCGAAAGAGCTCTCTCTCAGCCTCACCTGCCTCACAAGGTGTCTGTTGTGGGGAGGGGGAAAGGAGATTGTAAACTGCTCTGAGACTCCTTCGAGTAGTGAAGGGCGGGGTATAAATCGAATCTCTTCTCTTCATATAAGAAGAGCCCCGCTGGATTAGAGCAGTGGTCCCTCCAGATGGTGGCTGGAGATCTCCTGGGATTACAACTGATCTCCAGGTGACAGAGATCAGTTGTCCCGGAGAGAATGACCACTTTGGAAGGTAGACTCAATAGCATTATAACCTACCCAAACCTCACCCTCCTCAGGCTCCACCCCCCAAAAAAAAATATCCAGATGTTTCCCAACCCTAAGCATTGCTAACATTTTAGTAGCACAATTTGTGAGAGCTATTGGGATCAGCTCCCTCCCCAGGATTGAAAGGAAGGGTATAAACGTTTCAGTACTAAATGAAACTCTGGTGAGGATTCAGCGTATCACCAAAGTGCATTTATGTACAAAAGTGCAAGTGGATGAACACAAAGGTGCCATCTCGCCAGCTGGCAAGGCTTTTTCAAATGATAAGAGCTTGCAGAAACAGTTTATGGAGTGGGTGGGTTGCCAGCATATTTTTAAAGGGGGAAAAAACAACACCACTTTTAGAGCTGTGTTACCTAATACGGTAATCAATAGGACCCTTGGCAGATATAGAAGAGTCTTCCATAATGCATAGCAGCAGGAAGGGGAGAAGCAATAATCCTTGGTATGAGAACTGGGCTGTTGTAAGTGTGTCACTAGGGCCGCGGTGGCTCAGAGGTTGAGACACTGAGCTGCAGACCGGGAGGTCTGTAGTTCGGCAGTTCGAGACCCGAGTGCTGCGTGACAGAGTGAGCTCCCGTCTCTGGCCCCAGCTCCTGCCAACCTAGCAGTTCAAAAGCAAGAAACTGCAAGTAGATAAATAGGTACCATTTCAGTGGGAAGGTAACAGCGTTCCGTGCGCCTCGGCGTTTAGTCATGCTGGCCACATGACCATGGAAACGTCTTCGGACAGTGCTGGCTCTTCAGCTTGGAAAGGGAGATGAGCACTGCCCCCTAGAGTTGGTTTCGACTGGCTTTCGAGCAAGGGAAACCTTTACCTTTAAGTGTGTCACTATTTTCACCTATAGGCTTATTCATTTACACCTTGCTTCTCCATGGGGATCTAAAATGTATGCCTGCCAACTACAGCTTGGGAAATTCCAGGCATTTTGGGTGTGGAGCCTAGGGAGGGTTGGTTTCAGGTGGGGAGAGACCTCAGCAAGCTATATTACTATACAGTACACCTTCCAAAGCAGCCATTTCCCCCAGGGTAACTGATCTCTGTAGCCTGGAGATTCATTACCATTCTGGGAGAAGGCTGGCAACTTAGCAGTGCATGATCTAGTGAGAACTAGACTTTGCAGAGTTCTGATTGCCTTGTAGACTGTTATTCATTTTTATTTATTTATCTACATGCCCAGGGGAGGGAACGTAGCATGGTATAGCCCCGTCTCATCAGCTCTGGGAAGCTAAGCAAAGTTGGTATTTGGATGGGAGACCACCAGGGAAGACACTGCAGAGGAAGGCCCATGGCCAACCACCTCTGCTTCTCGCTTGCCTTGAAAGCCCCTTGCCGGGGTTGCCATAAGTTGACTGCGACTTGATGGCACTTAAGAGAAGAGATTGGATTTATACCCCGCCCTTCACTACCCGAAGGAGTCTCAAAGTGGCTTACAGTCTCCTTTCCCTTCCCCTCCCCACAACATCTGTGGCCCATTGCAACCCATTTACTACTGGATTTTCACTGGTGTCTTTTAACTCTGCTTCTGTGGTGGAGCAGAATGGGTTGCCAACGGCTGCAGGGCGCTTCCCAGATGTTGTTGTCTGATTGCACCCTTTAAATCTGCCCGGCATTCGCACCTATGTCGGGTCTAATTGTGCGTATGATCGCAGGCTCTGTGCTATGGACTCTCCCTATGGATATGGACTCTATGGCATTATCCCTTCCCTAACTCTGCTATCCCCGGGCTCCACCCCCAAATCTCCAGGGATTTCTCAACCTGGAACTGGCAACCCTTGGGCAGCCACTGAAAAAACCACGCCTGTACTGTGGGGGAATGTGCCTTAGACAATGGAGATCCTGATACCAGAACTCACCGGTTGTCAAAAATAGAACTTTTTAGAGAGAAATACCTTTCATTAGCAGGATTTGCTACTGTTCTCTGGATAATGTTATTTTTCAAATGTTTCTGGAAATCTCGCATGCGTTCCTGTTGCCAGTGGAAAAGAAGGTTATCTGCTGTGTGCGACTCATTTAAAGTACTTTAACTGCTTGGAAATCAATTTGCAAAGATGTCATAATTTTGGCATATTCCTCGTTTAATTTCGATCGCAGCAGGGAACCACCGCACAAAGCGGCAGTAGCACTTTTCAGCCGGAGAGCAAGGGGCTCAAAATGCAGCACTGTCAAACAAATTAAATCGTCCCTCAGAGGGAGAATCAGGGATCCTTTCTTCCATTCATCATGACAATTCACTTTGAAGAGGATTTAATCAGTGAGGTTTTCTCTACAGGAGGAAACTGCCTTGGTAGGCTGCCTTGGTAGGTCAGCTACTTGGACTTGATACAAAAGTAGAGGATAACTCAGCAGAGGGAAAACTTTAAAACCATAAAGCTATACTAGGGGTTCAGTAGATTCAACCTCCTTGTGTAGAATCAGATCCTGTGTTAAGGGTTACTTGGATGGGAAAGAATCCTAATAGTTTCAATTGCAGAGAAGTGATCTGGGAAAAGGCAACTTCCCCCACCCCTTTTTTCCAGTTCAGTAATTATGTAGGTTTAGAGAGCCAGTGTGGTGTAGTGGACTAGGATCTGGGAGACCCAAGTTCGAATATCCACTTTGCCGTGGAAGCTTGCTGGGTGACCTTGGGCCAGTCCCACTCACTCTCAGTCTGTTTTGAAGATAAAATGGAGGAGAGAAGAATAATGTAAGCCATTTTGAGTTCCCATTGGAGACAAAGGTGGGGTATAAATTAGATAGATAATGATAGATGATGATGATGAAGAAGAAGATAGATGATGATAGATGATGATGATGATGATGATGAAGATAGATGATGATGATGATGATGATGATGATGATGATGATGATGATGATGATGATGATGATTGTCATGATCTGGGCTGTGCCAGCAGAGGCCTACTAGGCCCAGGGAGCCTGGCTAGCAGTAAGGGAGGCTGGGCCTACAAACCCCAGAAGGCCTTGGGAAGATCTCCAGATGACCAAGATCAGTTCCCCTGAAGAAAATGGCTGCTTTAGAAGGTGGACTCTAATGCAGAGATGTCAAACTCGTTTGTTTGGGGGGCGGATCTGACAGAAATGTCACTTTTTCAGGCCGGGCCATATATGCCATAAAATGTAACACTAGGTACTGGAGATATACGTTTTATAAAGGTGATTTCAGATGCTGAATGGTAATAGCAGGTGAATGACAGTAGCAGGCTTGAGTGGATTAGGTGTGATATGCAAAGGGGTGGTAGCTGGGGAGATATCAGCGTTCATAATAAGACAGGAGGATTCAGTCCAGGAGGATGCAAAGAATAAATGGACATAAGTTTGACATTAGAAACTACAACATTCAAAATCCAGTGGGGGGACATTTTAACCTTCCAGGACATTCGGTTGCTGACCTAAGGACAGCAGTTCTCTTACAAAGGAATTTCAAAGGGAGATTAGAAAGACAGACTGCTGAATTGCAACTGATAATGAAGCTCAAGACAATGCATCCTCCTGGACTGAACTGAGACTTAGGTTTCCTGTCTCATTACCAATGCCTGCTATTATCATTTGGCTTTCTGAAATCACTCCACTCTCCACTCTTATGGTTGTATCTGAAGAAGTGACTCATGAAAGCTCATACCCTGCCGCAAATGGTTTTAGTCGTAAAGGTGCTACTGGCCTCTTGCTCCTTTCTACTAGTAAAGATGGCAAGCTGTGTTATTAAATTCCTGTTTTTCTAGATTACTGGCCACCAAATATAGAAAATCATATACACAAAAATACCTTGGATGTAATGGTCTACGCTGCCAGGACATCCATTGCTACAGGTTGAAAGGACACAAAGCCACCCGGAACACTGATCTGGTATGGAGTGTGTCACCTGCAAACTGAACAACGCCTCTCTTTGGCCGATTTCTACTAAATTCATGGAAAAGTGGAAACCCATTCTGGACTTCCTCACTAGAGAAGAATTTGTTTCCACATTTTGGTCTCAGTATCATGAATGGTTATAAATACTGAACTTCTCTATAGGTTTCTTCTACACATTAGGAGTATAACTAAGATTAGTCTGGCCACCCACAAGTTTTAGCTAGGATATCTCTCCAAGACACACGGTACTCTGAAACACCAAGTTATTACATACTCACAAGATTGATGTTTGGTTACTCTGACTTCTATTGCACATATTTCGCAGATGTTGAATCCTTGTACATGTTTTACACCTCTACTTGATAAGTTAATACACTGTTTTTGTTCAATGTTATGTATTCAATATCAAATTATAATGTTACTTGATTATACTTTGTGAAAAATTTAATAAAATATTAATAACAAAAAAAGTTCATGTTTTTCTTCTTCATCTGGTAGAACTGGACAGGTGGATCTCTCCAAGTGAAATAATGTGTTGATTTCAGACTGGGCAAAATCCACTCAGTGCTAGTGATGATAATGAAACAGTTAAAAAAGCAACGGGTGGGGGTAATGTGAAGCAGCCAGCAAGGTGGGAGGGGAGAGAGGGAGACGTGTTGATCTGGAGCATGTGGAACCAATAATTAAATAATGGAATCCAATCCAAGTGTTGTAATTCTTAATAAGGGTCTTTTTGAAAGAAAATAAAATCCCAGATAGGCACAGAGAAATCTAATCTTAAAAAAACCTTTTCAGAATAAGCCAAAATAATTACCTTTTAATTCCCCTTATCCCAAGGCATCTCTTTCCTGTGCCTCCTTCTTTTCTTTTAACGTGCATGTGTGTGATCAGGTCTCAAAGTAAACAGCAGAGCAGGGCAATCTCAATGTAAATTGTGCTTGTCAGAAGAATCCCCTCCCCGGAAGAAGTGTGCATGCACAAAAAAGTTTATACCTTGTATAAAACTTTATTGGTCTTAAAGGCACCACTGGACTCAAACTTTTCTCTCTCTCTCTCTGGCTCTCTCTCTCTCTGGCTCTTTCCCTTCTCCTCCTCCCTTCCTCCTCCCTCCTTTCTCCCCATCTCAGTCAGGAGGAGATCTCAGCTTATAGAGGGAAGGAGGCTTGGTTTTGTATCTCTCCTTGCACAATTGAGGGAGACGGGTGAAAGCGAGCTGCAATGTGGTTGCAGCAGCAGCCCTGGGGAAGGAAGCAGGAGAGAGCCAATTGCTTGCAGGCCAGATACAAGCCCTTGATGGGCCGGTTCCAGACCATGGGCCATATGTTTGACACCCCTGCTGTAATATATCACATCCCTACTCTCTCTCCCCTGAACTCTGCTCTCTCTAAGTTCTGCTCAACAATTTCAGTAATTTCCCAACTCAGAGGTGACAGCCCTATGTGGACAAGATGGGCACCATCACGAATAAGTCCTGAATAAGGAGTGAATAAGGAACTGGGAACCAACGTCATCCTCCTATGGAATGATGACTTTATTTCCTACTATGAGGAAGATACTAAGTGGAAGATTAGAGGATGCAATGTAACCTTAACTTTTTCTTTCTTTAGATACTCAAATACTTTTGTTTGCTAAATAACACCCACCTCCCAAAAGAAAATATTTTGAAACGGAGGCCATTTGGTCTTTTAAAAATGGAAAAGACAGATGCCCTTATTTGAGCAACAGCCGTCTGCTACCATTTCAATCACCCCACTTCTAACACGGATTGAAAAGGCCTCATGAAGGGCAGTGAAGTCCTGAGGAAAAATGAGATACCTTTCTTTCACACTGTTACCTGCCACAGCAGGAGGGGAACCAGATGTCACAGCCATGGCCCCCTCCAGCTATCACTATGGCAGCTGAAGTAAAACAAAGGGCTTCTTTGGTATTTGCATGAAATATTTGTCAAAGGCAACAGCACCCAGACTAATACTATACAACATTTCATTTAGGTACAAAAGTTTGTCAACAGAATTTACAGTAGGCCTGGCAACCAGTGGGAGACCAAGTGGGGAGGGATGTGATGTCAGGCCTCTCTAGGAATCGTCAGTGATTTCTAGAGAGGACTGATATCACTTCCAGGGAATTCTGGGTTTTACCATAGAGTTTTTGGCAATTCCTAGAAATGTGTGACATCACATCCCCCTTTTCCCCAGAAGTCATGCCATAGGCCCAATGACCATTTTTAATTTTATTTTTCTCCAGCCACTGCCCTGAGGGGGAAACAGGAACTGTGAACAGGGCATCCCTGGCCCCCACTGGGGGACTGGCAAGTGGCAACCCTAGTGTACAGAGTGCAGCCATTGGCACTGTCATTTTAATCTGAAAACCTGAACAGGCAGGAGGGTCCCCCCAGTCCTGTTTTCCCACCAAAACTTGTCACCTGGAAATTTTTCCCACTGATGGGTAAAAAATAATGGAGGTGATTTACAACAGCTGAAAAATGGGATGAGAGGAGAGAGGTAAATACCTTCCCCATGCAGATTTCTTCCTTAATTAATTAATTAATTTAGACAATTTATATGCCGCCTCATCAGAGATCTGTTTGAGGGGGCTTACGGATAAAATAATGAAGCAAAACCATTTAAATTATCCATTAAAAACAAAGCTATTAAAACTCAACCATTACAAACAAAGCTCTTTAAAACAGCCATTAAAAACAAAAAGAAAAAGCACTGAGAAAAAAGGATCAGAGCGGAAATTCCATGTAATGTGTAGTTCCACCCTCACGATGCTATGTTAAGTAGGTCTGTTCAGAATTGTATTCAGGTCTATTTAATGCTGCTTATTCCCAGGAAAGGATTCTTAGGATTGTATGGTCACCTTGGACAGGTAAGACAGGGGTGGTAGGAGAGAAGACAAAGTGGTTTTTGGAAAGGCTTAGCTGAAGAAGTGGGCCTCATTTGGTATCGGACTCCTCAAAGAATGGCAAGTACATGTAAAATCCCATCAGAGATATGCTGCCAATGCTGTTCTTCAGTAGCTGGTCAATTTACTTTGGGAATGTCCAGTGGTTCAAAACTCTTGGACATCTATATTAGATATCACAAGATATTACAGGACATATAATTAGGGTTGCCAGCCTCCAGGTTTTTACAACTGATCCCCAGCTAACAGAGATCAGCTCCCCTGGAGAAAATGGCTGCTTTGAAGGGTGGGCTTTATGGCGTTGTACCATGCTGAGGCCCCTCCCCTTCCCAAGCCCCGCCCTCTCCTGGATTCACCCCCAAAGTCTCCAGGTATTTTCCAACCCAGACCTGGCAACCCTACATATAATCCCACAAGACCCAAAGTTTATACCTGTTATGCCACCTGAATGGTGTTTAAAAAAAAAGACTGAGAAGTGATATTAAAACCTGATGTTATCACCATGGATGAGCACTGGAGCCTTTTGGAAACAAGGTGAACTTCCTACTATCTCAAAATGGCTTCATAAATTTTTATTGATTTTCTAATTAAATTGATGCATTACAACAATATTTGTCTGATATCAATTCCTACTAACAAGTTTGAGTGATAGGTGTTCTTGATTGTTTTGGAAAAATAAAGTATAAAGAAGGGATCAGACAATATGTTGCCAACTTTTTCACTCAATCTCACCTACTTCCCCTCCTCACTATGGCCTCCATCCCACCACAGGGTTGCCAACTGGGTTCAGAAATTCCTGGAGATTTGGGGGTGAACCCTGGGGTGGATGGACTTTGGGTATGAGGGTGGATCTCAGCGTGGTATAATACCATAGAGTCCATCCTTCAAAGCAGCCATTTTCTCCAGGAGAACTGATCTCTGTCGTCTGGAGATGTGTGGTAATTCTGGGAGATCTTCAGTCCCCACCTGAACGTTGGCAACCCTACATGGCCTTTGTCCATGCCGGTCCCATGATCCCCGGCATAGCCTTCTTGCCTGTCAAAGGGGATTCCACTCTTTCCCCTTTTCACTAGAGGCCAACATGGCTGAATTCCAACCTTATGAGTGTTTGCTGTTGTGTGACCTGTATAACCTATTATTCCTTTTAAAACAAATTTTAAAAAATAGATCTTGAAGGAAGAAAATTGAAGTGGCTTTTGTAAACAGAAAGGAGAAAGGGAGTTCAGACATTGGGCATGACATTTAGGGATGCCAGCCTCCTGGTGGGACTTGGGGATCCCCCCGAAGTACAGCTCATCTCCAGACTACAGAGATCAGTTCCCCTGAAGAACATGGATGCTTTGGAGGGTGGGCTCTACGGCACTGTACCCCACTGAGGTCCCTGTCCTCCCCAGGCTCCATCCCCAAATCTCTAGGAGTTTTCCAACCTGTATCTGGCAACCCTACCTCCCCTCCCCTGCTGGTGGCCAGGGGGGACCTGGCAACCCTAACATATTAAGAAGCAGAATAATAAGGGTTTTGCTATGAGAACAGCAAACACAGTCTGAGATCCTGCACATTTCCCATACCCCCGTTCCATTTTTCATTTCCATGCAAAGCAATTTACTGTGAGCATCAGTAACTTTGCATGCTACACAGAAAGTAAGCGAGAGCTGGCTGGGAATGCTGGCACACAAAACTTTTCATTCCCTGTAATAGTTTTTTGTGATTCCTGTGGGAATGAAACCATTAATGCGTGGTTACTGCAACCACACTTGGATTGATCCCCAGCAATATATTCATTTAAAACATTTACAGCCAGAAAGCTTCCAGCAAGTGCGGGGGGGGGGGATTAATATACAAATTCAGCAAAGACTCTCCAGTAAAATGCCCAAATAAAACAGGGAAGCCATGTAAAATCCTGGCAATTAAAAGCAGCACAATAACCTGAGCATTAAAAACAACATAAAAATTGATTTTATTTTATTTTGTAAAATGAATAAAATTAATTTGAAAAAAAACCGATTTTATTTCTAAAGAGCACATTTAAACTAGAACAAAAGCAATGTTTTCACATGGCCACAAAGAATATTTACACTGTGTGTGGGTTTTTTTTTTTAATTAAGAGCGTAAGAGGAAACAGGAGGGCAGAAATTGAACATTTCTTGTCTATTTTTAATTTTTACCACTGACCTGTATGTGGAACAGCAAGTTTCACAAGCAAAATCTGAGCACAGTAGCACCTAAAGAAGAAGAGGTTGGATTTATACCCCGCCCTTCACTCAGAGTCTCATAGTGGCTTACAATGTCCTTTCCCGTCCCCTACCCACAACAGACAACCTGTGATGCAGGTGGGACTGACACAGCTCTCTCGAGGACTGCTCTTGAGGGAATAGTTTTGAGAGAACTTGTAACTGACCCAAGGTCCCACCAGCAGCTGCATATGGAGGTGTGGGGAATCAAACCCAGTTCTTCCAGATTAAAGTCTGTGTTCCTAGCCACTACACCAAACTGGCTCTTTCAAGAGTCAAAGCTCTCTTTGTCAGATACCACTGAGAGCTTTCACTCTCAAAAGTTTATACCCTGGAAATCTTGTTGGCCTTTTAGGTGCTGCTGGACTCAGATCTTGCTCTTCTGCTACAGACCGACCCAGCTAGCCACCTGAAAGTTTCATATTTACCAACTGTGGGTGGGAGGAGTGGGAAGGCAGCGATGCCAACCTCCAGGGAGGACCTGGGGACCACCCAGAATTACAGCTCATCTCCAGTCTGGCCACTGGTGGGGATGGGGGCCGGACGAGTTGCCAGCTCCAGGTTGGGAAACTCCTGGAGATTTGGGAGTGGAGCCTGGGGAGGGCAGGATGTCCGTGGGGCACAATGCCCGTAGAGTCCACCCTCCAAAGCATCCCATTTCTCCAGGGGAGCTGATCTCTGTAGTCTGGAGATGAGCTGTAATTTCAGGGGATTCCTGGGTCCCAAAAAGAGGATGGCATCTAGGGACCTGGAGATTGCCTGGAATCACAACTGATCTCCAGACAACAGAGATCAGTTCCCCTGGAGAAAAGGGATGCTTTGGAGCATGGACTCCCTGTCCTCACCAGGTTCCATGCCAGGTCTCCAAGAGCTTCCCAACCTGGAGCTGACAACTCTACTGCCCTATCCCCTGCCACTAGCCGGGAGTAGGGTTGCCAGCCTCCAGGTGGGGCCTGGAGATCTCCCGCTTTTACAACTGATCTCCAGCTGAGAGAGATCAGCTCCCCTGGAGAAAATGGCTGCAGATATGGCAACCCGGGGGGGGGGGGGGACCTGGCACCTCTAGGGGAAGCTGAAGCAGCATCTTTCCCTCCTCCCCTGTCTCCCAGCCCCTGCATTCCTTCATTCAAACTGGCAGATTTCCGCACCGCAAAGCACTCTCCTATCTTTGCACATTGAAGAGTTGGTTGTTTCCAACGCTTGCAAAAGATGAATAGAGTTGGGTTTTTTAAAAAAAAATAATATAAAATGAAATGTTCTGCTGGCTCATTTGAAACTGATGCTGCAAAGAGAGCGAAGATGGACTGTAATGAGTACATCAGTAAAAGCATTAAGGCACTATCATCTGGCTTTGTGTGGGCATGCTTAAAAGCCAAAGAGCTTCTCTCAGTGGGGTGAATACAAAATACAAAAAACCCAAGATCCCTTGCCTATCTACCCTGGCTACTTCGGAGCCATGAGCCTGGGTTTTGATCTTGCATCGCTGGTGTGTGGGTGCGTGTGCCTGTTCTAGCCAGATAGGTGAACTCATGGGACTCAGTGAACGTCTATCTTCCCTTCTGGTTGAGGGGCAGACTGGACAGGAAAGACCCACATGATCGACCTGCCCATCTGAATGGAAAATTCATACCCACCAATACTACAAAGAAGTAGAAGAGGATGAAATGATCTTTCTTTGCAAGGTGCTTACAAATATATGGGTTTATCCGCCTGCTTGGGGAGAACTGTATGTTCCCTCCACTCCCACAATGAAAGTCAGGGATTCAGTGCAATTATTACATTTTCTTCTCCAAAGGGACTGGTGACTGATTCTCCACAAATCTGTCCACCCACTCCTCCATGGTCCCAAAGGCAATGCAAAGTAGAAGCAACAAGCTTGGAATTGCTCGGCAGAACCTGGAGGTTTAAAGGGCTGAGGGACAAAATCGGCAAGTAGCCAGGTGTCACCTGACCATGACTCTGTACATTGAACTCGCAGATTTACATCTCTGTTCAGGCCATGGCCAAACCATTAAAGGAAATTGCTTTTTCTGCCCATTTCCCAGGTGAAAAGAACAGTGATCTGCATTGCAGGGGTGTCGTGATGATGTCTAGACCTTATGTGGGGCTCCTCCTTGATGCTGAACAGTAGCTATGGTTAATCTGGCACTCAGACAAGCAGTAGTAATTGCAGATGTTTAGAAAACTTGGACGGACCAAGAGGATATAGTATAGGTGGTATTTAAGAAGGGCCTCATTCCTTCTATAGCAGGGTTCGGCAATGGGGTGCCTGAGGGTACTGAGGGTACCCACCAGTACTTCCCACGGTGTCCGCTGAGCTTTTCTGAAAGTAAGTGAGGCAATTGTAAGGCACAGCTTGTTACTGGCTGTCTTCATTCAAATGAAAGGGTTTCCCACTGGAGGATCAGAAGGCCTGGTAAACACCTGCACTTTCCTTAGTCAGTGTATGGTTCCATTTCACCTTCAGGCTTTCCTTCTTGCCCAGAGGTGAAAGGCAGGAGGCATTTTGTGTGGCCCCACCTCCTACAGAAACTATTTTGGGTTTGGCTTCACCTCCTTTGGAAGCCATTTTGAGGTGGTGCTCCTGTGGAAGCGGTTTTTGAGATGGTGCTCTCAAAATTCCCACGGGCTCAAAAACGTGGGGGGCAAGTTTGGTGTAGTGGTTAAGAGCACGGACTCTAAACTGGGAGAACCGGGTTTGATTCCCCACTCCTCCGCATGCAGCTGCTGGTGTGACCTTGGGTCAGCCACAAGTTATTTCAGAGCTGTTCTCTCAAGGACAGTTATCAAAAGAGCTCTCTCAGCCCCACCTACCTCACAGAGTGCCTGTTGTGGTGAGGGGAAAGGAAAAGAGATTGTAAGCTGCTCTGAGACGCTGAGTGAAGGGCAAGGTATAAATCCAGTCTCCTCCTCCTCCTCCTCCTTCTTCTATAGCCACAGGCAACTAATCGCTTGTGATGGAAAAGCACATGCGACATCCATCCCAAGTGAATATTGCAGCAGTTCAGCCAGTACACACATGCATGAGACTCTCCCTTACTGGATCTGGGTGTAGACATTTCAGTCTCATATTATGTGTGAGTCTTAAAGGGGAGACCTAGGTGTTCCAAATTAGATTACTTGGCAACATTTGTCCCACAGCTATGGTCTCCAAGCCTGACTGATCAGGGAGAAGGAGTTCCCGCCATAGGCAGAAGTGATGATGAGTTGACTCAACGGGTGCATTTCTTTTCAGAACATTTATTAAAGGATCAATGTGCAAGAAGCGATGCTCTCGTCAATCAAAGCGACACAGCATAGAGATTCAAAACCACGCTTACTGCTCCCCGCATGGCAGCTGGGGCTGATTCTGCAGTTGAATGGTAACTGGTAAAAAAAAACAAAAAAACACCCTCTCTTTTTTTGTTCAGAGCAGCCATTGAGAAGTACAAACTCCCAAGTAGTTGTCAGGGAGCACAGCAGGATTCCTTGCCTGGTACCCAGGGGTCCAATGGTTCCAGGGGGAACTGTGTGAGTGAGTGACAACTTGGCATGGAACGGCTTTTGTCGTTCTCTCCGCCTCGTTCCACACTCCCATCACACTTCCTCCGCAATGCCTTGTCCTTTCTTTCACTCACCGCTCCTTCTCCCAAAATGCATCCACCCTTCAAGAGCACATAAAGAAAATCTCACACACTTCTGAAAATGCTTAGGAGTTAAAGGTCACTTGCCAAACAAAGTGAGGAGTAGGCCGAAGCCACCACAGGGGAGCTGTTGTAGATGATTGCTGTCTATCACAGACATATCAGCATAACATTCTGTCTTAAACTCCAGTGTCTTGACGGGTGCCCCCGTCAAGACGGATAGCCTGAGTCTATCGTTCCACTGCAGGAATATGGCGACCACCTCAGTCAAGTCAAGAATCTTCGTGCCCACTGTTCCCTGTCAGTTATATCATTTTGCTCTCACATTCAAGATGGTGACGTCTAGGAGACTTCTGGACAGTCGCCAAGATGAGTCAGAATCAACCAGCGTTTGGAGAGGGAGTGAAAACTGTGGAATCTCTATCAAGACTTGACTCAGTCTGCTGTTAATATTAGGTAAGATGAACACGCTCGGCATGGCACTGCAAGTCAACGTGATTTGTACTCTGCACCGAGAAAAACGTGAGTAGACCATACCAGGGGGCAGTAAAATAGCCTCAGATTATTTGATGACTTCTGACAATCCATGGAGCTGCCTTAGATGGAGTCGGTCTGTTGGCTAATCAAGTCAGTACTGTCCTCTCTGACTGAGGAAGGTTCTCCATGGTCTTCCCCAAAATCTCCTCACTGAGATTCTTTAACTGGAGATGACAGGGGTTGATCCTCAGACTGTTCCCTTCCCTGGACAATACTGCCTTACACAGAAAACCAGACCATAGGTTCCTCCTTTATTTATTTATTTATTTAAAATATCTGTACCCAACCTTATCTCCTCAGAATCAAGGTGCCTAACAAAGCAGCGATAGTGGTAAGGACACACACAAAAAAAACATTGTAAGCATCCAGCAGCAGGTAAAAAACAATACACAATTGACATGCATAGTCAAAACCCAAGAAACACAGTTAAAATCACAGCCAAATGGGCCAAGACAGCTGATCTTCCACCAAACACCCTCTGGAATAAAACTGTCTTACTTGTTGGATTATCAACCTTCAAGTGGGGTCTGGAGATCTCCCTCTATTATAACCGATCTCCAAGCGACAGAAAAATCAGTTCCCCTGAAGAAAATGTCTGCTTTGAAAAGTGGACTCTGTGGCACAGTACCCCGCTGAGGTCCCTCCCCGCCCCTCTCCAGACTCCAACCTCCCCAAGAACCACCCCCAAAATCTCCAGTTTCCCCCCCAACCCAGAGCTGGCAACCCTACTTATTTGCCTTCCTAAATACAGTGAGTGAAAGCATTCTCCACACACCCAGTCTGGTAGGCCATTCTAGAGAAATGGAGATACCACAAAGAAATCCTGTGGCCTAAGTATTGCAAAACAGACAATCCTAGGTGAGGATACCACCAAGAGAAGGCTACCTGAGAGGCCTAACTGGTGCAAGTGAATAGCCTGGGAGACGAGGTTCCATTGGTATGAGGGCCCCAGCGCCATCTTGTCTCCTGAGCCTGACAGGCAGTGGTTCTCCAGAGTCTCAGGCAGAGGAAGGTCTTGTCCAGCTAGGCTTCCCAATTGCCTAGGCTTGGCAGGGAATTTTCCAGCCCAGCCCCCAATCTCTTGGCCTTGAGAAACTGGGGAGTGGGTGAAAAACAATGGCCTCCATAATGATATCCTAGGACATAAGAACATAAGAGAAGCCAATGTTGGATCAGGCCAATGGCCCATCCAGTCCAACACTCTGTCACACAGTGGCCAAAAATACCAGTGCCATCAGGAGGTCCAGCAGTACGGCCAGGACACTAGGAGCCCTCCCACTATTCCCCCCCCCCCAAGCACCAAGAAGACAGAGCATCACTTGCCCCGGAGTCTCTATCTATACCTTGTGGCTAATAGCCACCGATGGACCTCTGCTCCATATGCTTATCTAATTCCCTCTTGAAACCGTCCATGCTTGTAGCCGCCACCACCTCCTGTGGCAGTGAATTCCATGTGTGAATCACTCTTTGGGTGAAGAACTACTTCCTTTTATCTGTTCTAACCCAACTGCTCACCAATTTTACGGAGTGCCCATGAGTTCTTGTATTGTGAGAAAGGGAGAAAAGTACCTCTTTCTCTACCTGCTCTATCCCATGCATAATCTTAGAAACCTCAGTCATGTCACCCCTCAGTCGTCGTTTCTCCAAGCTAAAGAGCCCTAAGCGCTTTAACCTTTCTTCATAGGGAAAGTGTTCCAACCCTTTTATCATTCTAGTTGGCCTTCTCTGCACTTTTTCCAAAGCTATAATATCCTTTTTAAGGTGTGGTGACCAGAACTGCACACAGTATTCCAAATGAGGTCGCACCATTGATTTATATAGGGGCATTATGATATTGGCTGATCTGTTTTCAATAACCTTCCTAATAATCCTCAGCATAGCATTGGCCTTTTTTATTGCAGTTATGCACTGTCTCAACATTTTCATTGAGATATCTACTACGACTCCAAGATCTCTCTCTTGGTCAGTCTCTGCCAGTTCGGACCCCATCAACAAGTATTTATAGTTAGGATTTGTGGCTCCAATGTGCATCACTTTGCACTTGGCCACATTGAACCCCATTTGCCACGTTGACGCCCACTCGCCTGTCCTCGAGAGATCCCTTTGGAGTGCCTCACAATCCTCCCTGGTTTTCACCACTCTGAACAACTTTTTATCATCCGCAAATTTAGCCACTTCACTGCTTACTCCCAACTCCAAATCATTAATAAACAAGTTAAAAAGCATCGGACCGAGTACTGATCCCTGTGGTACCACACTGCTTACCACCCTCCACTGAGAAAATTTCCCATTTATACTCACTCTCTGTTTCCTATTAATTAGTCAGTTTTTGATCCACAAGAGGACTTGTCCTTTTATCCCGTGATTTTTGAGCTTACTTAGGAGCCTTTGATGAGGAGCTTTATCAAAATCTTTCTGGAAGTCAAGGTAAACAATATCTATTGGGTCCCCCTTGTCCACATGTTTGTTCACCCGCTAAGGAATTTCCCTTCATCTACACACTGTCTTCCCCACAGATATTAGGTGAAATTCCTAGAGTGTCACCCAGATGTGACATCACATCTTCCCCATACTCCACCCTCCTCAGGCACTGCCTTACAAATCTCCTGGCATTTGCCTAGGCAGCGCTGAGAACCCTATTCTAAACACCAGTACCCTAAGATCATTTAACTGGATGTGCCAGAGACTGAACTTGGGACTTTTGGCATGTAAATCACACGTTTTCCCAGTGAGCTATGACCCTGTGCCAATACATTTATGAAGTTCCAATATAATGAGTCAGCAGACTGGTCCATCTAGCTTAGTATTGTCTAACTAACTGGGCCTGTCCAGTGAAGAAAGGGAGAAAAAGAAAGCAGAGAAAAGTTCCCCACCACCACCTGCCAGTTTCCAGGTTGTGACTGGAGATCTCCTAGAACATTAGCTGTTCCCCAGGTTTCAGAGAGCCGTTCCCCTGGAGAAAACGGCTGCTCTGGAGTGTAGAATCTATGGGCATTGTACCCCACTGAGGTCCCTCTCCCCTCTCTGGGCTCCACCACCAAAAACTCCATGAATTTCCCAAGGCAGAGCTGGCAACACAGGCTGCCAAGAAATACACTTCATATTCCCCCCCGGGGTACTCCTCAGATCTGCACAATCACGTGTTGCAAGCAATGCTCCCTCTAAGCTGTGGAGTCCCATGAGCAAAAATTCTACTTTGTGACCTACTGGCACTAAAGTTGTGGGCAAGTGATTTGGCTCCTGCATAAATCAAGTTTATTTATTTATTTATTTATTATCAGATTTATACCCCGCCCTCCCCGCAAAGCGGGCTCAGGGCGGCTTCCATAAAAGCAGAGCTATTATTGGGCAGGAACGCACAGGAACGGAGTTCCGGCTGGCTCCCAAGTTGGCCACGCCCAGCAGGAACTCATTAGCATAATAGGCCACACCCAACAGCAGAAACTCATTAGGATTGGCTACATTGGGGGGTGTGGCCTAACATGCAAAGGAGTTCCTGCTACAAAAAAAGGCCCTGGGTTTTGACAACAAACAAGGTAAACAGAGTAACAAGCAAAAGGTGGGTGTGGCTGGATAACCACACTTCTGGTAACATGTGGGTGCGGCCTAATGTGCTAATGAGCTGTGCTGTCAGGGGTGTGGCCCAATATGCTACTGAGTTCCTGCTGTTGGGTGTGGCCTATTATGCTAATGAGTTCCTGCTGGGCTTTTTCTACAAAAAGAGCCCTGCATAAAAGCATAAATACATTAAAATGACACAAATATTTAACCACACAAATAAAAACAGTATAAATACAAGGTACTGTCAACAGTTAAAAATTAATCTAGATGGTATATTGTCAGCGTAAATTTCCACTGGCCAGATATTCCACGATGTTTCTGCTCATAATCAACTGGATGTTGAAACCACGGACCAGGGCTCTGTAGTAGCGGCCTGCAGTAGCGGCGGCCCCTAATTAAATGCCTGGTGGAAGAGCTCTGTCTTGCAGGCCCTGCGGAACTGCAAAAGGTCCCACAGGGCCCTGATTTCCTCCGGGAGTTCGTTCCACCAGGTAGGGGCCGCCACTGAAAAGGCTCCAGCCCTGGTAATAGCTAGCTTGGCCTCCCTTGGGCCAGGGAGGGTCAACCGATTTTGAGACCCAAATCGTAGTGCTCTCTGGGGTATATACGGGGAAAGGCAGTCCCGTAGGTATGTCGGACCCTGGCCATATAGGGCTTTAAAGGTAAGAACCAGCACATGGCATGGTTTGCTCTGGAGCCATCCTTCCTGAGCCAAGACAAAAATGTGTGAGCCAGAGGCTAAAAAACTGTGAGGTAGCTCACACTAACTCAGTTTAGAGGGAACACCGGTTGTGAGCCTATGCTGGGAATTCAATCAGGAATGCAGTACACTAGGAGAAAGGGCCACAAGCCTTCCACTGTACCATTTTCCTGACCTGAAACGACCTGGATGTTGCCAATTGCCTCCTTGGGGGCTCCTTGGGTATGGATAGGATTTTGACGTTTCCTTGGAAGTAAGGGCCATTTATCCATATTTTGGCTGCTTCCACCTCCCCCCCCCTTTGGCGTCCAAATTGAAGTGCTTATTTGGGAAGCATACGCACAATTGTGCTAATTGTGCTCTAGTATCCTTTCCCTGTCCTCCACAGAATTTCCCAGACTTGATTTGCTACCATTTTGGGAGGTGGGGAGAATAAACCATGGTCCCAGCACATTATCACTGTGTCTGGAGGGGACAATGCACATTTGCAAAGGTCCTGCCCACCTTCATATCAGTTTCTTCCATCTGACTCTTGCAGCTGCTGTTTTTCCAGGCACAGCATCAGAGGGGTTGTTTTTTTAAAGGGCCTTAAAAGGGGGGGGGGACAGTAACTACTATGCTATTCCATTTATTCTTATAAATCTCTCTCGTGGCACAGTGGAGGGGTGGGGGATGCAGGGAAAATGGCACTGCTTGAGAAAAATGTCCAGAAAACTCCCATGCGAAAGCTGCACTGCCAACCTGCATCGCTCAGCATTTGCAGTGGCAGTGAATGCAAAACAGTGTATCCTCATGATGTGGATGCAGCCATAGGTAGTGATGTTCGCATAAGCGCATAGTTGCCCCTGGCGTTGTCAGTCGCCGCGGCCAAGTAGTCATTCTGGATCGGGAGTCCCCAGGGGAGCTGTTTTTGAGTGACTCTGCGTCAGAGTCTGGGCGCATCCCATGACTGACACAAGTGTAAATGCACTGAAGTCAATGGGACTACTCTCATGTAAATATGCTCTTTAAGCCCCCCCCCTCCCCATGTATTCCACGGAGGAGAGGCAAAGGGGAGGAGGCTGAGAGGGGCTGGAGTACTTGGCAGAGACATTGTGGAGCTGTCAAAAAGGAACCTGAGCTTCAGATACACACTTATGCGCATGGGTGAAATACAAAAAAAATGCTGCAACGATCTGAATGTTGGACCATATGGGGCGAGTGCGCAGTGAAGCCAGTTCAGGGTGGGATGTCTGATCCAACTTCCCGCAACTATTTAAACTGCTGCAAATAGAGGCGCAGCCAGATTGCACTATAGCCTTGGTCCTGTTTGTGAAAGTGTGAATGGCAATAAACAGTAGTTTAAAATGTAACTGTGTTTCCTAACAAATGGATGCTTTACATTCAAATTTATTTATTTAGGATATTTCGGTGCCGCCCTCTTCAGAGTTCTGCTCGAGGCAGCTTACAGTTAAATACCAACAACCATGGGGTTGTGAAGAATCGGACTCGACTGTGCGACTGAATAACAAGTATGACATGCAAGCCATTACAAAAACACATGATGCAAGAAATGACAGATGCGAGGAATTCGCAGAGCAAATCTTCCGAGAAAATGGCCCTGTTTTGCTTATTCTTTTCTCCATCCTTTTTTAATGTTTCCCTTCCCTTGTTTCATTTCCCCCAAAGGAGTTAGCACCCTCCAGACGAATCGCAGCTCTGATTTCTACAGGGAGAGATAAAGACGGTTAAGCTGAAAAGCCTTCGTGAATTCTAAAAGGTTCTGAACGTGTTCCCCCTTCTCGCTTTTTCCACATTTGTGTGTGTTAATAGAAGTGTAGAAAAGCTTTTAAAACTACGGTTATACAGTGGGTGTTCGCCTTGGTAACCAAGCAATGCAAAATGAGGTTTGTCTGTTCTATCCCTTAAATGTATTTAACCCTTTTCAGTGGCTTGAGGGACATGATGGCATTTGATATGCCTCTTTTTCTTTTATCTTTTTCTTGGTGCCCTGTGGAGCATAAATTGAAAGGGAGAAAAAACTGGAGTCAAACACCTTCTGAGTTTCATAAGAACATAAGAACATAAGAGACGCCAATGTTGGATCAGGCCAAAGGCCCATCCAGTCCAACACTCTGTATCACACAGTGGCCAGAAATACCAGGTGCCATCAGGAGGTCCACCAGTGGGGCCAGGACATTAGAAGCCCTCCCACTGTTGACCCCCCCCCCCAAGCACCAAGAAGACAGAGCATCACTTGCCCCAGAGCCCCTATCTATACCTTGTGGCTAATAGCCACTGATGGACCTCTGCTCCATATGCCTATCTAATTCCCTTTTGAAGCCGTCCATGCTTGTAGCCGCCGCCACTTCCTGTGGCAGTGATTTCCATGTGTGAATCACTCTTTGGGTGACGAACTACTTCCTTTTATCCGTTCTAACCCGACCGCTCAGCAATTTCATAGAGTGCCCACGAGTTCTTGTATTGTGAGAAAGGGAGAAAAGTACCTCTTTCTCTACCTGCTCTTTCCCATGCATAATCTTATAAACCTCGATCATGTCACCCCTCAGTCGTCTTTTCTCCAAGCTAAAGAGCCCTAAGCGCTTTAACCTTTCCTCATAGGGAAAGTGTTCCAGCCCTTTTATCATTCGAGTTGCCCTTTTCTGCACTTTTTCCAAAGCTATAATATCCTTTTTAAGGTGTGGTGACCAGAACTGCACACAGTATTCCAAATGAGGTCTCACCATTGATTTATATAGGGGCATTATGATATTGGCTGATCTGTTTTCAATACCCTTCCTAATAATCCCCAGCATAGCATTGGCCTTCTTTATTGCAGTCACACACTGTCTCAACATTTTCAGTGAGTTATCTACTACAACTCCAAGATCTCTCTCTTCATCAGTCTCTGCCAGTTCAGACCCCATCAATGTGTATTTATATTTAGGATTTTTGGCTCCAATGTGCATCACCTTGCACTTGGCCACATTGAACCCCATTTGCCATGTTGACGCCCACTTGCCCATCCTTGACAGATCCCTTTGGAGTTTCCAGTAAAAATTGAAAATTGCCATGATATTCTGTGGACGCAGACAGTATTGTTCTATTTATTTATGTGAAGGTGTTTATTCTGCCCCTCAGCCAAAGGCTTCCGGGATAGCTTCCAAATAAAAACCACACCAGTTAACAATTAAAAACATCCAATAAAACAGTAAGAACATACAAGAGCTACCTAATCTAGCATCCTTCCTCTCACAGTGGTCAGTCTGGTGTCTGTGGGAGGACTGCAAACAGAACATGAAGGCCGAAACCTTCCACTGTTGTTGCTTCCCCTGGTACTGGTATTCCAAGGTTGGCTGCCCCTGAATATGGAGGTTCCATTGAGTCATCATGCCTAGTAGCCATTGATGGACCTTCTTGTCTATGAATCTGGCTAATCCTGTAACTAAAGAAGTCACCACAAGCACATCCCACAGAGGCAAATTCCCTAACTGATCACTCTTTGAGTGAGAAGGTACTTCCTTTTATATCTGTCCTGGATCGACTGTCAGTGAACTTTCTGGGGTGTGTGCAATTTACAGATCAGGGAGAAAAAAATTTCTTAGTGTTTTAGAACATCCTAAATTAACTAGGATAACCACCCAGCTTCAATAAACTGGCAGCACAGGAAGAGGGGGGAAATTTAATCAAAGCCTGTATCAAAACTCCCCCCCCCAATCAGGAAACACGTAGCAAAATTCTCCCTGTAGTAGTCCAGCTCTCAAAGCTAAGAAGGATCTCTCTCAGAAGTGTAGACTGAGGAAATCACTCAAAGATTATGCATAGCTGAAAACCCCGGATACTTCTGCTTCCCATCCTGTTCCTTTCTCTTTTGTTTTATTTACTGTGTTTATTTACTTCATTCATGGGTCCTAATGGGGACCCTAAGCAACTTCCATTGTTCTTCCATCCTCCATTTTACCCTCACAACAACTCTGCTTGGTAGGTGAAGCTGAGAGTGTGTGATTGGCCTGAGTTCACCCAGCGAGCTTCCATAAGCAGAGCAAGGATTCATAGCTGGGTCTCCCAGAGCCTACTCCAGTGCTCTGACCGCTACACCCCACTGCCTCCTTTCCCTTCTCAGGTGACCTTGGGTCAGTCAGTTCTCTCACAACTCTCTCAGCCCCACCTGCTTCACAGGGTGCCTGTTGTGGGGAGAGGAAGGGAAGGTGATTGTAAGCCTGTTATGTAGTGGGTGGTCGCCCGAACAAACGGCTACGTGGTGGTGCATAGCACGCTTTATTCAGTACACAACAAGAAGGAAACACAAACGGCCGGCAGGCCAACTATATACAAACCTGGGGACACCCCCCTGGTCACCATTGGTGGGTTTGAATCTCCCGCCATGGTTCCCATTGGTTCCCCAGTGTAGGGCTAGGATCCTAGTCCCCATTGTTGTCCAGGACTGAAGCTCAGGTGTGTGTGCTGACCTCAGGTGGCGGTCAGTGGACACAACATCCCTCCCCCCATAGTCCGAACCCTCCCCTATGAAACATAGTCTTTAAGGTACGCTGGGGGCCGTCGCACCCTCGCGGATCGTCTGGGGGCCGGAGCTGGGGCCTCCGGGGTTCGGACCTCCGGGGCAGAAGTCTGAGGTGGTGCTGGGACCTCTGCGGCTACTGATTCGGGCTCTGGGGACCCCGCATCCGCTGCCGGGGGCTGGTTATCCTGGTGTGAGTCCTCTGGTGCGGGCAGGGTTTGTTCTGGACCCTCGTTAGGACCCTCTTCTAGCTCTGCCCGCTGCTCCGGTACCTCTGCTGGCATGTGATCAGGCAGCATTCGCCGCCGGAGCTGGTCGATGTGCCGCCTGAGGACCTGGCCGCACTCTGTGG
>NW_015170906.1:705415-729169 GCF_001447785.1 Gekko japonicus | reverse complement strand
GGCGTGCGAGCAGGCGGAAGGCCAGCGAGCCAGAAGACGACGTGCGAGGCGGGCGATCCGGCGGCGGCTGGCGACGTGCGGCTGTCCGGCGAGCGGCGTGCGCTGCGCTCTTGAGGTCCGGCTTGGCTGCGCGGCTTAGGGGCGTTGTTTAGGAGGTGCGGCAGCGGAGCTCACCGGTGACGGCGTCAGCTCAGGCGGCGGCTGGCGACGTGCGGCTGTCCGGCGAGCGGCGTGCGCTGCGCTCTTGAGGTCCGGCTTGGCTGCGCTGCTTAGGGTCGTTGTTTAGGAGGGGCGATCATCCCACCTTCGTCGCCACTGTTATGTAGTGGGTGGTCGCCCGAACAAACGATAGACTACGTGGTGGTGCATAGCACGCTTTATTCAGTACACAACAAGAAGGAAACACAAACGGCCGGCAGGCCAACTATATACAAACCTGGGGACACCCCCCTGGTCACCATTGGTGGGTTTGAATCTCCCGCCATGGTTCCCATTGGTTCCCCAGTGTAGGGCTAGGATCCTAGTCCCCATTGTTGTCCAGGACTGAAGCTCAGGTGTGTGTGCTGACCTCAGGTGGCGGTCAGTGGACACAACAAAGCCACTCCGAGACTCCTTCGGGTAGTGAAGAGCAGGGTAAAAAACCAACTCTTCTTCTTCTGGAGCAATCCCCCACAGTAGGCATCAGGACAGTGTGGGTAAAGGAGGGACCGGGGAAGCTCTTGCTGTACTGTGGAGAGATCTGGATTGCAGTTGTCGCGAGGTTTGATGGTAAGTGTTTGTCGCTGTTATTCTACTCAAGGTTCTTCTTTTTTAAAAAAAATGACGCTAATTGTCACAGCATCCGAGCACCTTTTAAGCGGTGCATTAAGCCACCCTGATTAACATCGGTGCGAACAGCTCCTTCTCTTCCTCATCCTTCCACACGGAAAATCACGTGCACGGCACCCTTTGTGTTGCAAGGCTTATTTGGCATGTGGGAGTTGTGTTAGGTGGAAGATTTGTCTCAGAAAAGAGAGGATTTGTTATGAAAGCGTATGCTTTGCCCTCAGGAATGGAAGATGGCTGGAGATAGAAGTGCTTGTCAGGCGCGTCTGGAAGTTGCAAAAACAGTTCCAAATGTGACTGATGTCAGAAGCTCCCTCTGTAGATTGGTGATGCATATGCCCCGGGGAAGATCCTGTTCCTCTCCACTTCCACCTTGCTCAGGATGACGCTGATGATATTTAACATGGTTAGCAGGACTGCCAACTGTTTGTTCAAATGAAACAAGTTTCTAGTCCTCATGGCTGTCCGATTCCCCATGCATTCAAAATAAATCCACGTTTGAAGATCAAAGTTAAATTTATTATAAAGCGATGGTTAGATCAGGAACACAAGAATTGTTAGGAATGACTACAGACCCCATAGGGGAACATAATAAAGGAACTTGAACCAGGTTAGGACCAATGAGTCCAATTCCCGCTGGCGGGAATGCAGATAAAACTAGCGCCCAATTCCTTGGGAACACAACGGTTCTACAACATAAACACAAGTTCAGTTCTCAGGCATGAGATACATAATAAGCAAAGCAACGCCATAACTCCATCCCACCTCCAGCTGGTTGACCTTGAGCAGTTCCGCAGATGTAGGAGAAAGAGAAAGAAAACACCGACGCGGGGGGATGGGGGGGGGGGGGGGGGGATGGATCGAGTACAATGTAACATGTAGAACAGAACACCCCACCCTGTGGCAGCTTGCTGACAATGACTGGAGAAGAATTTGCCACAGAACTTCTGCCTGGCCTCTGATCTTAGCTTCTGGGTCATATGATTCTGCCACACCTCTCTTTTACTCTTGCCATGACACGACTTGCTGAAAAATCTAGGTATGGCGGCAGCAGTGGTCCCATTTGTGAGGGAAAGGTCTTGTTACACAATGCAGGGATCCAGTCTTTTTAAGCCTGAGGGCACCCCTGGAATTCTGACACATCATGGTGGGCAGAGCCACAAAATGGTTGCCACAAAATGCCCACTGGGGGAGGTAGAGCCAGCCAGAAAATGACTGCTGCAGCTTACCTTCAGTTACACAGTGACGTGTTGTGGATGGCAGCTGCTGCCAAAGCAACTTTTAAAAGAATCTGCACAACCAATCAGATCTCTGACAGCAATCAGAACCCTTGCTGGGCAAAAGCCCCACCTATTTTCTAACAAGTCTTGGCAGGCACAAGGAAAGATGTCAGCAGGAGGCGGGTACCCATGGAGACCACCTTGGGGACCCCGGACATAGTGGCCTAGATCCTGTCTGGAATTTTTGCGGCCACAAGGGGGCAGGCAGTTTCCATCCTTTCCCTCCTCATGGCCCTGATCCTCCTCCCCCAAGCTGTTTCTGGGGGGGTACAGAAGGAAAGAAGGTGTGGGGGAATAACACACCTTCTTTCCTTCTGTACCCCCCTTTTAATCTTAAAATAAAAATTTAAAAAACAGGATCTTATAGTTGGCTGCTTGCTTTGTGTATGTGTAAAGTGCTATTAAGTCACAGCTGGCTTATGGCAACCTTTAATTGTCCTTTAATAATGTAATCATGTTATAATATATTCTAGAAAGCTACATTTCTCATCATCCCTTTTGCAGTTTTAACAACAATAACAATTGAAGTCCTACATCATCAAACATTTAAATTACCACATAATCAGCTTTTGATTATTACTGTCAGCTATGCTGCCATGGGGGTTGGGGAGCTCAGTCTGTGTCTGGTTAATTGCTACTGCATTCCTTTCTGTGCATGTTCTGCTTTGTGCAAAAATGCTTATCTATACAGATGTGCAGGAGGGAGTTGTATTGTCTGGGTTTCTCCTAGGTGCCGTGGGAGAGTGTCGGTTCTCAGCTTTAGCTACCTAACGGTCTCCAAGCTTTATCCCGTGCGCGGGAGGGTGCCTAATTGGCCAGTGCTATGGGGTGTGTGCATACGAATATCCTATTATGCCCATGGGGCCACCGCCATTCTTAAAAGTGCTTATGTTACTGCATCTATAGCTCTACAATAAAAGTATTACAATTCCTGAATGCGTGTACTTCGTTGTTGGCTGTGGGTTCTGACAATTACTATGTCTATTCAAAATATACACCATACATATAAAGTCTTATTATCAATTAAAGTTAGTAATATATAGATTTCAATATTTATATTAGTACTTAAGATAATTTTTCAAACTTTACTCATATTTTGCTCTATAAATCTAGACTGTACAAACTATATTAATAAGGGGGAAATAGTAACAAACAATAAACTATATTTTAATTACATAAGGGGGATCTCCCACATTTCCTTGATTTTCTACCTGAACCAAATAAACACCTCAGTTATATCCATAATATAACTAATAAGGTTTCCATTTTCCCTGAAATTTGTTGGTTGTTAGCTTTGCCACTACAGCACAGTCAGCTAGTCTGTCTTTCCAGATCTTGGTAGCTAGATACTCTTCTAGATACTTTTCCATTTTGTTGCTAGTGTTACTCTGGCTGCCGTAAGCATATATCTGAATAGATCCTGCAAGCTTCTTTCAATATTGTCCAGTAAAATTTCCAGTAGCATAGTCTTTGGTTTTATCACATGTATTTCTTTCCAGTATTTGTTTGTCTTTTTACATGACCACCTCATATGATAAAAAGTACCATTTACCTCTTTCCATTTCCAGCAAGCCCTTTTGTAGCTTTTGTCCACCTTTTCTATATCTTTTGGAGTAAGATACCAATGATAAAATATCTTATACCACTTTTCTGTCAAAGATTGGCAAGCTGTAAATTTTATTTCTTTTGTGCATAATTTCCCCCAGCATTGAAGCAATGTTTCCTTATCAAGATTCTGCATCCATGTTGCCATACATGTTTTGACTTGTTCAGTCTCAGTATCATATTGGAGTAATAATTTATAGATTCGTCCTAGTAGAGGATCTTTTGATTGTAAGACTGTCTTCTCGAATTCAGTCAGATCTTTTATTCCACCTCTTTCTGTGCATACCTCTTTCTTGAGTCTTGAAACTAGTTGATGATAAATTAACCATTGTATTTCCTTCCCTTCTTCCTTGCTAAGACTCTGTTTAGTACATAAACAACTATTTTACACTCTGAAGTCTGCAAGGTTCATATTGCACTGTTGAAAGCATACTATAATGCAGGGGTTAGCAACCTCTGTCTCTGGAGCCTCATGTGGCTTAATATGAAACCAAATAGTAATCTTTTTAACAAAGCATGCGTATTTCGCCTTGGTTTCTGAGCACATCCTATTCTTCCATTCTGCATGCCCTCCCGCTTTCACTTCTCGTTTGTGTCAGGGCTTTCTCTTGTGTCTGCGTTTGTTTTACAGGAATCTGCATTCAGACTGCTTCCAGCACACTGTTGCGGCACAGCTGCCAAAACTCCTTTTGCTGTGATTCTTGTTCTCATCCACTTTCAAATAATCCTTTCTAATGTAGAATTGTTTCTATGGTATTTAAGTGGTGCCCACTGCCCCTCCCCCATTTCTGCCTCTCTCTCTTTAGATTGACGCTCCCTCTAGGGTTGCCAAATCCATTTTCGCCCCTAGCGGGGGACTTTGGGGGGCATTCCCAGAGGGGGCGGAGCATCCCCGACATGATAATGTCACATTGGGGACATCCGCCCGCCCATCCGATGGGCGCACGGGGAAACGCCAGCTCCCTGCACTTAAAGGGGCCCCTTTAAGTGCAAGGAGCTGGAAGGCTTCGCATGCTGGATCTCCGCTTGGAGATCAGGCACGCGGGAAACGCCAGCTCCTTGCACTTAAAGGGTGTTGGGGCTTGGGGGTGGGGCTTCCCCATCAGCCAGCTGGCTGGCGGTGGGTAGAACCCCCCAAAAAGCGGGGGACCCCTGCCAAACCGGGGGAGTTGGCAACCCTAGCGCCCTCCCTGTTGTTTTCTTTCCCTCCTTCTCCAAAGAAAAAAGAGGACGTATCTTCCCGCTCAGGCAAACTTTTAAAAAGCCAGAGAGAGCATAAGAAGGAATCAGTAAATATAAAGGACTAGGGGATTCCCTGCTCCCAAATGTGTCAGTCTTGCACGTGGGGGCCTGGATCTCCCCCTCCCTTCCCTTTCTTTTTGCAGAATCCCAGAGGGAGGGAGGGGTTGGCAGCTAGTTAGCTCAAAAAATGTGGATTTTGTTCGTAGGTGCAGAATGCATACAGAATACACAAATAAATAAACTGGAGGAGGGGGCAACCGTGCCGAGGGAATGCGTGTAAATGCAAAGTCAGCCCTTAAGGCTTGACTTCTCAGATTATCCGGAGCAAGATGTCAGTGCAGGAAGGTCCAAAGAAAAGGAAATCTTAAGTTCAAGTCTAGTGGAGGGGTAGTAGGATGCTAGAATCCCCAGGATGCAGAGGGAACAGCAGGCAAAGATTTTTGTTCTTACTTTCTTACTTTACTTATTTTAGTCACTTCATTGATATCTGGCCTTTCTCAGTGAGACTTCGGGTGGAGTGTGTGTGTGTGTGCCATCCAGTTGCTTCTGATTTATGGCAGCCCCATGAATTAACAACTTCAAAAATGTCCTACCTTTTACAGCCGTGCCCAGGTGGATTACAAAATGTGAAAACAGGTCAATCGGACAATGAGGATTTCCACTGAACAATGTGTTAGGACCAGGATTTGAACGTTTCTGGCCTTGAATACCCCACGGGGTCACCATAAATAATCTGTGACTTATTGGCAAAAGGGGGGGGGACTAGGAGTACAGATGTGGAAGATGGTGCACATCACAACTGTATATGGGAAAGGGGAAACCTTGTCTAGGCATGACAAAGCTGGAATACAATGTGGTAACAGAAGAGACATTAACACAGCACTACAAATCACCCCGCCTCAAACAAAAGATGCTACTAGTTACCTCCATGCTTGAGCAGAGACTCAGAGTGACAGCAGAGACTCTCGGATGATTGCTCTTAGCACTCCACAATTAAGAAAGATACATTTACATATCTATCACCAATTTTGACATATTTATTTGCCTCACTCTTTTTCCTGGAATTAAATCCAAACAATGATGACCTTATAAACTTAGCTTGTTACTCCTGTTTGCATTTGTTAAAATATTTCATTATATTGTATGCTAATTTGCTGTTTAACCTCTGCCTTATATGTAAAAAGTAAAGGTAAAGGTTCCCTTGCTCGAAAGCCAGTCAAGTCCAACTCTAGGGTTGTGGTGCTCATCTCTGTTTCAAAGCCGAAGAGCCAGCGCTGTCCGAAGACGTTTCCGTGGTCATGTGGCCGGCATGACTAAACACCAAGGCGCATGGAACGCTGTTACCTTCCCACCGAAGTGGTACCTATTTATCTACTTGCAATTTCTTGCTTTCGAACTGCTAGGTTGGCAGGAGCTGGAACTAGAGACGGGCACTCCCTCCGTCATCCGGCAACTCAGGTCTTGAACTGCTGAACTACTGACCTTCCACAGCCTGCAGTTCAGCGTCTTAACCACTTGAGCCACCGCAGTTCCTAGCGCCTTATATGTATGCACTGATAAATTCCATTTCCCTGTGTCTGAGGAAGTGTGCGTGCACGCGTAAGCTCATACCTTGAATAAAATTGTTGGTTCGAAAGGTACCACTGGACTCAAACTTTGTAAAAGGAAAATAATTCAATAAAATGACTTCCTCAGCTGTTCCGTTGCGTAGTAAATTTACAACACTGGTACCAAAACAACAGAACTTTATTAGAACATAAGCAAGGCATGGTCTGGAACCTGCTAGACCATAACCAGCCACACACAAGGAAAAGTGAAACTAAAGCAAAAATGCCTTTACTGTAATTAGGGTTGCCAGTCTCCAGGTGGTGGCTGGAGATCACCTGGGATTACAACTGATCTCCAGGCGACAGAGATTGACTCCCCAGGAGAAAGTGGCCGCTTTGGAAGGTGGACTCTATGGCATTATACCACACTTAAATTCCTCCCCTCCCCAAACCCCACCCTCCTCAGGCTCCACCCCCAAAATCTCCAACTGTAATGGAACATGTTAAAATAACTATACCATACAATAAGGGAATATCAACAAATTCACAACATAATGCATTACACTACGATTCTAAGAATTCCCTCCTGAACATTTCTCTTTTGCCCATTCTGTGAAACGAAACGACAGAAGGGTGGGCATTTGTCTGACTTCTTTAGGCAGGCCATTCCACAAGGTGGGAGCCATCACTGAGAATGTGCATTGAACGAGCAGTTGCTGAACTCACCCATTGGCAGGGTGGCACCTCCAGAAGCATCTGCGTGCCAGGCTGTATGTCCAGGCTAGCCTGATCTCATCAGATCTCGGAGGCTAAGCAGGGTCGGCCCTGGCTAGTCCTTGGATGGGAGACCAGCAAGGAAGTCCAGGGTTGCTACACAGGGGCAGGCAACAGCCAATCATCTCTGTGTCTCTTGCCTTGAAAACCCTGTGGGGTCGCCACAAGTCAGCTTCTTATTTCCTGTGACATCTCGTGTGTGTGTGTGTGTGCAACTTGCTAATGAAAGAATCCCAACCATCAGCGTTTTCACTTTGGAAACAAAGGGAAACATTCATCCATGTGTCAATTAACAGTAACGTTTGGTAGTATATGTGCAGTTATGCAAACAGGCTTTCTTATTAGGCTTGTCATGTGCTTCCTACCTCACAGGGTGTCTGTTGTGGGGAGGGGGAGAGAAAGGAGTTTGTAAGCCGCTCTGAGAATCCCTTGGGTAGTGAAGGGTGGGGTAGGAATCCAATCTCTTCTCCTCCTCCTCCTCTTCTTCTTCTTCCTAATAGCTGGAAATCTCCCAGCAATTTCGGCCTCTGCCCACTGATGCTCAGCTGGTTGGTCAAACCGGGGGGGGGGGCAGTGATCACCACAGCATAGAGCTGCCAGCCCTGGGTTGGGAAATACCTGGCATTTGGGGGAGTGGAGCCTGAAGGGGGAAGTTCGTGGGGGGGAGTGACCTCAGCAGGGTATAATGCTATGGAGTCCGCCTTCCAAAGCAGCCATTTTTCGCCAAGTGAACTGATCTCTGTCACCTGGAGATCAATTGTAATCCCAGGAGATCTCCAGCCACCCCCTGGAGGTTGGTAACCCTACCACTGTAGCACAATAACATCACTTCCAGTGCGACTCAGAAGTGTCATCCTGGTGTGATGCCAGCGCTTCCAGGTTGTGCTGGAAGTGATGTCATCAAGTGGCAACAATCACTGCCCCCCCCCCCATGGGAATTACCTGCCTCCCCAGATCTGGCAACCCTGTTTCTTATAGAATCATAGACTCATAGAGCTGGAAGGGACCTCCAGGGTCATGTAGTCCAACCCCCTGCACAATGCAGGAAATTCACAAATACCTCCCCCACCCCATCCCCAGTGACCCCTGCTACATGCTCAGAAGATGGCAAAAAATCCCTCCAGGATCCCTAACCAAACTGGCCTGGAGAAAAATTGCTTCCTGAGCCCAAAGTGGCGACCAGCATTCCCCTGGGCGTGTGAGAAAGGCATGAGAACGAAGCACCGATGCGACCCTTCCTGCCCTCCCTCTCATGATCTTTGTTGATGTCTTGCCCCAAATTTTGATCCCGCTTGTCTCTTTAGTTAGAGAACACAGCACACCCTTTTTATAAGAGATCTTCCATTTGATAGCACATCTTTAACATTAAATAAAACCTGTTTTTAAATTGATGCCGTCCAAGCCATTGCAGAGGAAATCATACTTCCCAAAGCAGGTGGCAAAATGCTTTGGGGAATGGATAATGGGTTCCTTCTGGCAGAAATCTGCTGTGTGAGATGTAGCTACACAAGAACGTCTCTATTTTCATCCATAAAGCGTTGGAGGATTTGCAAGTGCTTCAAAACGGTTGGGCTCAGGATGAAGTACACAAATGGACAAGTTTCGAAAACTACTCTAACATGCACCAGTTTAGCTGATCAGCATAAAGATTATTTTTTTCTCCTGCGCTGTCTGTACTCTGGGCCCAAAGGAAGAACAATTCTGAAGTTGCCCTTTAATTAAGGCATGGCTGCCTGAACCAAAACGAGGGCCCCTGTAAATGTAGGGTTTGTGCACAATGTGGAATTTCACCAGCAAACAAGATAATAAAAAGACAATTAGAAATCCTTTTCCAAAATGCCCTGCTCTAGAATCCTCAGGCTAGCCCGATCTTGTAAGATCTCAGAAGCTAAGAGGGGTCAGCAGTTATTAGCACTTGGATGGGAGACCACAATGGAAGTTTGGCATTGCTACTCAGAGGCAGGCAACGGTGTTAGCAGTCAGACCTCTCCACACCCTGGAGAGACACATAATTTAGGATAATGGGTCTCCCAAGAACCTATTGACTATCCTTGGACTAATCTCATCAACACCCAGCCTTGCTTCTCTGCACTCATTTACCCTAATTAAGCAACACTTAATTCTATTCACCAAACCTGGTAGCTTTTCCCATCCGGTAGTTACAGGGTCACCAAGCCCCATTTACACCTATAGTCCACCTCAGGAAAACCCATCAAGCTTCTCCCAAATCATTGTCTACCTCCAAAAACTCATCAAGGTATAGTTTTGGGGCAAATACATCCGCTTGCCCGAAGGAACATTTTGCCCTATATCTAGCGTCCCCAGCCACCAGTGCAGTGTGTGTGTTCTTGGATGCATGCTCACGCTCCCAATCCATTGGGTCTTCTTTCCATCTCACTGTGAAATGCTGGTCATTTTGCTGCTGTCTCCATGGACCTCTTCCGTCAAGACTGGTAATTATAGCCTTCCCCGACGTTGCTTTTCCCCTGTCCTCTTTGATTTCCTCTTAGCTAGCCTTGTATGTTTTTCAGTGTGTCTGTATGCGTGTTTTACTCTCTTTTAATAAAAACCTTTCCGGTTGAACCTCTGCCTGGTTTATTTCAAGAGTTTTCTTAATGGAAAAATCCCTGTAAACATTGGGGAAGAATCCCAGTTACCCTCTCCTGCTTTGTTTCTTTTAAAGCTCATTTCCCCAACTGTTCCCTGTTTGGGTAACAATGGTAAACCACCTCTGTACGTCTCTTGCCTTGAAAACCCCATGAGGAGTCGCCACAGTTGGTCTGCGATTTGACAGTACTTTCCACCACCAATGTGCACGCCGCCCTACACATACCTGTGTTAGCTGGCCATTGCACAGCAGTCAAAAGACAAGACACATTAGATTAACTCAGAAACGGGGAGAGCAGAGGAAAGGTCCTGTCACTCAATGGTGGTGATGTCACAAACATTGTTCAATAGGTGCTCATGATCTTCTTATTCTCGCATACCTCAAAGTGTTAATTAATGTGTAACAAGAATAGTGTAATAAAAATTAGACTTTTCTAGGCTCAATCAAGAACTATTTATTTACCAAACTCTGTAGAACCTATGAGGGGGTTATTTAGTTTCACCATTTGGGTCTCCAAGGTGGCCTAAAACATTTGGAGAATGAGGTTAGGGTTGGCTCTAACACAAATTCTTCCATCGAAACCTGGCTTGATAGAGGTTGGAATCCTCCCCCTAGGGGGATGGATGGAACTGCCCTCCTCCCTCATAGACGCCAATAGTAGTTCTGGCTGCCTTGGTACTGGTGGCCTCAGAAGCCCTCTGTCCAGTTTGGGACCAGAGTAGGTAACATCTGGAAGAATTAAGATTGTATTAATGCAAACTGCAAATACACCTCTCTATTTCCAGTTTGCCCTTTTTTTAGTCTCTTCCCCAGATCTTCTTCCTATGTCCTTTTTATATGAAAACAGCAAACTGGCTGCAACAGAAACCAATCTGTCTCAAAGGGCTACCAAACTGACGTAAAGCCACACTGCCGAAAGAAGCAGTAGGACAGAACATTACCACAGTTCCTCTGTTTGGTGGTGGAGGGATGGAAGAGAATAACATTTCCCCCGAAAACAAAATATAGTGCTTTACAAAAATGTGAAAATACAAAGTCCCTGGAACAGGCAGTGCTGTCTGGAGGAAAGAGGCATTAGGATTGCCAATTTAAAGTGGGGAGATTCCTTGAGATCTGGGGGTGGAGCCTAGGGAGGGTGGGGTTTGGATAGTGGAGGGACCTTGGCAGGGTATAATGCAATAGTGTCTACCTCTAAAGCATCCATTTCCTCTAGGGGGGGATGAGCTCTGTAGTCAGGAAATCAGTTGTAATTCCAGAAAATCCCCAGGCCCCACCTGGAGTTGGCAGCCATAAAATGCCTGGCTCCCTTGCCAGAAAGGAGTGTGGGAAGGGCCATAAAATATAGGAAAGCATCTCTCCAGGTCTCAATCTGACCAGCCTAGGTTAAGCATCACCCCCAACCTTGGTTCAAACCACTCTAATTCAAGCCCTGGAATAATTTTAACTAGCTTGTATTTAACCAGCCACTCTTGGAAAGTGTTTGTGCAAATAGTGAATTCAGCTAAAAACAAACAAACCCAAAACCCTGACCTATGGGTATGCATTTTGCTGTGTTCATGGCTTTTGTGTTGAGAGAGCCAGTTTGATATAGTGGTTACCAGGGGTCATTTCCTGCAGGAGCACACAGGAGCAGAGCTCTGGCAGTAAAGAGCCCAGGGGGTGGGCATATGCAACGCGCCCCACCCCCTGCACCCAGCAGCCCTCAGTCAGAGCAAGAAGCAGCCAGGTAAGTTGCAGAGCCCCCCCGGCCCAAAACAGTCCAGTGGCACCTTTAAGACCAAGTTTTATTCAGGTACAAGCTCTCCCTCCTCTGCGAGGACAGATCTGCATGTCTCCCCCCCAATAGCTAGCAATCCAAAACAGTCCAGTGGAGCCTGAGTGGTGGGTGTTGCATTCCGACACACTTCCAGTTATGTCAGGGGATGTGGCATATGCAAATAAGTTATGCTAATGAATTATGCTAATGAGCTCCTGCACCTCTTTTTCTACGAAATGACCCCTGGTGGTTATGTGTGCAGACTCTAATCTGGGAGAACCCTGTTTGATACCCCACTCCTCCACTTGCAGCTGCTGGATGACCTTGGGCAAGCCATAGTTCTTTCAAAGCTGTTCTCTCAAGGACAGTTCTGGAAAGAGCTCTCTCAGCCCCACCTACCTCACAGGGTCTCTGTTGCAGGGAAGGGAAAGGAGTTTGTAAGCCTCTCTGAGACTCCAAGTGAAGGGCAGGGTATAAATACAATCTCTTCTTCTTGTAGAACATCTTTAGTTTATGTATTTTTAAACTGCAAAAATGTTGAGCCAAGAGACAGAACAAGTCAGGGTCAGGCACAGTCATGAAGAAGAACAGAACTGACAGGTTCACTCCCAAATCCAACAAAATATCCCCCCCCCAACCCTGAATTCTCCCTTGAAGCTACAATGGCTGAACGGAGGTTATTGTACTTTAAAAGACAATATGATAGGAAAGGTTGAAGGCAGCAGGGAAAAAAGGAAGACACAACAGGAGATGGATTGAGTCTATCACGAAAGCCACGGCCCTCAGTTTGCAAGGACTGAACAAGGTGGTTATCAATAGGACGATCTGGAGGTCATTAATTCATAGGACCAGTGTTCCCTCTAAGCTGAGTTAGTGTGAGCTAGCTCACAGTTTTTTAACCTCCAGCTCACACATTTTTGTCTTAGCTCGGGAAGGGATGGCTCCAGAGCAAACTGATTTATGCAGTGGCCAAATCGCTCACTCACAACTTTGACGTCGATAGCTCACAAAGAATTTTTGCTCATAAGACTCCACAGCTTAGAGGGAACATTGCATAGGACTGCCATAAATTGGAAGCTACTTGATAGCACTTAAGCTAACACATACAACAAGGCAGCCCACAAACAGGGTGATGAGTTTGGAAAGGGCTCGATCAGCTTAGCAGTTGTTTATAACATTACGATATGGAGACAGAGAGCCGAGCAAGTAATTTAATTCTCTCACCAGGGACTGAATCCTACTCGTTTCTGTTCAACCTGAGGATGCCATCACATCAAGTTTGGGCTAAGTGTGGTGGAGACTTCTTGCCCTGCAAGGATAGAGAGAACTTTTTCTCCATCTCCTAGAATGCTACCAATTGGGGAGGGGGCACCAATGGAGTTGATGGGCAATAGACAGGCAAAAGGAAATACTTCTTTACTCAACAAAGAATTCAATGATGGAATTCACCACCAGTGGATGTAGTGATTGGCACCAGCATGGTTTTAGAAGGGGATTGAAGGCTTGAGGGTTCAAATGAATGACACGACACAGAGATCTGCAGAAGCTCTCTGACCCAGCCCGGACCAGCAGTGTTTTATTAGAGCAGGCTTTTCCCTTTTCCCTCCCCCCTGCCCCGTATATTGAAAAGCTACAAGCAGGCTTGTGAACTAGTAGAACAGGATGCGCTCTGCCCACACAGCTCACCATCTTATCTTTTACCCGACTCTAGCCAAGTTTCTTCTATCAGTGGACTCAGCAGATGTAACTGCGCACTACTGCCCAATCTCCCTGTGGGAACATAGAACTCCGGGCATGCCTCCAGAGGTTCGCCATCCCCACAGGGGATTACATGGATTAATGGAGGAGAGATCCATCAGTGGCTACTAGCCATGGTGACTGAAGGGGACCTCCACATTCAGAGACAATGAGCCTCTGAATACCAGTGTTGGGAAGCAGCATCAGGGGAGGGACTTGGCTTCCATGCCTTGTTTGTTGGCTGCTGCGTGAAACAAGATGTTGGACTAGATTTACCCTGGTCTAATCTAGCAGGGCTCTTGGGTTCTTCAGGAGCCTTGTCCCAGAGGCTAAAATTCTTCTTCTAGAGGAAGCCTTCTTCACAATGAGATGGTTTGAGTGGCAGGGTACAACCCCAGAACATAGTGTAAAGCCGCTGGCAATGCATCCCCAACAAACAAAATGAGAGCATTTCTCCATGCCATGCATAATTTATCGGATTCTTTGCCACAGTGATGGCCGCCCAGCTCAGATGTCTTTTTTAAAAGTTCCAGATTTGCATTATATCTATTTTTAAAAGCAAGCAAGCTGCATTCTGTACCCAAGTACCGTACAGGGAGAGGACCGTTGCAGGATACGGGCATCCCTGTTTATATAGTGAACAAATGCAGCAGGCCTCTTTGATTCCACTTAGTCCTGACAAACCCAGATGTTAGGGAAAAAAGGTGTGTACAGATGTGGATGGGGGAGCAGAGGAGGAAGACTTGGAATAGATATTTTTATTATTTTCATTATAAGAATTTATGGCATGAGAAGAATATAAGATGCATGCTTCTATCTTTACAAATTCTCATTCTCAAACACTTTTATGAATCTCAAACTCTCCCACTTCCTAGCCCAGCAGTCTTCCTCTGTACAATAAGCAGTTGACTGTACCCCGATATAGGAGAGCTTTTATGCTTGCTAGGCTGAATTCTGTACCATCTCAGCTAAAACGAATGGCTGTTATAAGAAGGTGCCCTATTCAGAGAAGCTATGCTTATGCACTACTGGGAAAACAGATACACCGGAATATTGTTTATTGGAATGCCCCATTTTCTCAAATACGAGGGATTTGTGGATCATTGCATCAGTGGGAGAAAAATTGGGGCGTCTTTTGAACGGGGTGGATTCAGAGGTTACTTTTAGGGTTGCCAGCCTCCAGGTGGGGCCTGAGGACCTCCCACTTTTACAACTGATTTGCAGGTGACAGAGATCAGCTCCCCTGGAGAAAATGGCTGCTTTGAAGGGTGGACTCTGTGGCATTGTACCCTGCTGAGGCCCCTCCCCTTCCCAAACTCCACCCTCTCCCGGATCCACCCCCAAAGTCTCCGGGTATTTTCCAACCCAGACCTGGCAACCCTAGTTACTTTGGCTGTTGTGACTTTTTTTCCCCTCATATGTTAGAAAATGGTTTTAAGATCCCCCCCCCCAGCCTGGTTTATGCAGATTTGAATGTGACAGTACTCAAAACCTATAGTTTAAATGATTAGTCTCATTTAAGTGAATCCCAGGGGAAACATGGTACAGGGGCACTGCAGAGCGGAAATATCCACCAATATTAGGTGCAGATGACTTTTTTCTTGAGATGCTTGCAAAATTCCTATTTTGTATCCTAGATTCCCCCCCCCCCCGGAATAAACTTATCCAACACGTCTTGAAACCTCTTCAGTCATGAGACATTATAAGACGTCAGGCCAGAAATGGGAATACAAATTCAGACAATATCTTCATCTTGATGTCCTAATCACTATAGCTTATCTACATGGCATTTATTTATTTTCCACTTCCTGTGGTAAGCCCTGAAATTATTCATCATCAGATTACCTACATCACTGAAGAAGCAAATACCAAGATAAAATATTTTCCAGCTTCCAAAAAGAGCCCGCGTGAGTAGTAATTAGCTTTGTATCAGCCAACATCATATTAACGTCCATCAAAATCGATTTTCTCAGATTTATTTTGTAGCCCAAAATTATACCCTAACTTCTGATTATATTCAGGAAATGATTAATTGACTCTTTAGGGTTAGTTACTGTAAACGTTGTATCATCTGTGATCCATCTCTTCCCCAAAGGCCAAAAATATTTTTCCTTGTATTTTAATAACTCCATGTTGGCGGAAAGTGCTGTAACATCACAGTCAATTGATGGTGATCCTGTAAGGTTTTCAAGGCAAGAGATGTTCAGAGGTGGTTTGCCACTGCCTGCCTCCACAAAGCGACCTGGGGCTTCCTTGGTGGTCTTCCATCCAAATACTAACCAGGGCTGGGCATCTGAAATCTGACAAGATCAGGCTAGCCTGGGCCAGCCGGCTCAGGGGAATACTTCCATCCAAAGATTCAGTGATAATGGTGATAAGGAGCAGCCTTGCCTTACTCCATGAGGTAACTGAAACTGTGACAAGAAATGCCCTTGGAAAACTATCTGTGCCCTTGCAACTAAGCGTATCAGTTTACATCCATTTTCAGAAGATAGGTCCAAATCCAAAACAATTCAGTGTTACTTTTAAAGTATCTGCTCATCTCTTGGAGGCTAACGGATGGTCAGTGAAAACCCACGCCCTTACCACAGTTAAAAGACTCGGATTACAACATCGGAGAGATAAATGCCCACTTCTTGTAAATCAATGGACTGACGACCTTACGACTTTATCAGTATTTGAACACATGGCATATAGACAACAATTGCATATGGACTTTTTTTTTAGATATTTGGAAATCTTTTATCGAAACGTGTATAGATCTGGCACAACCATTGTTATATTTTTGCTTCTACCTTACATAGTATGTTTTATTTTACTGTTTACTAGTGGTTGAATTTTGAGTTTGTTCCCTTTCTTGTTCTTTTTTTATGTTGTTTTTGAAAGAAAGAAGTTTAAAAAACACGATATGCCGATTTTTGCACACAGTTCAACAGCTAAGAGATTGGACTTCACAAACCTGCTTAGGGCATTTAATCTGCATGTCTCCATTCCCCACTTTCAGGGCTTCAGCAACAGTCCAGGTAGTGGGGGGGACTAGAAAGTCCCATCAAGTTGCAGCCACCTTGTAGCGCCCCCTGGTGGGGTTTCAACACAAGAGATGAACAGAGGTGGCTTTACCTTTGCCTCCATCTGCCAAGCAACCCGGGACTTCCTTGGTGGTTTCCCATCCAAGTACTAACCAGGGCCAACCCTGCTTCACTTCTGACAAGATCGGGCTAGGCTGGGACATCCAGGTCAGGACAAGCTAAGAGACTGTTTCCTCAGAAGGAAAGTCAGCATGGTGTAGCAGGATCTCATCAGATCTCAGAAGCTAAACATGGTTGATACTAGGAAACCACTGAGGAAGGCAAAGGAAGGCAATGGCAAACTGCCTCTGCTTCTCACTTGCCTTGAAAGCCCCTTGCTGGGGTCACCGTAAGTCGGTTACAACTTGATGGCACTTACGTATATAGATAATTGTTTCTTCAGCTTATTCCCATATCAGAACCTGTTTCCCCTCAAGTAGCATTTTTGCTGCTAGATGTGCATCTATCAGTTTTATCTTATTTATCAGTGTTTCCAATTCAGATCCACTCTGGACACAAACATTTATCTATTTTTCTGTTTGGATAATTTAGAAGAAGAAGAGGAAGAAGAGGGAAAAGAGGAAGAGTGAGAAGAAGAAGAGGAGGAGGAGGAGGAGGAGATTGGATTTATACCCCACCCTTCACTTGGAGTCTCCGAGTGGCTTACTGTAATGTATTGAAACGATTATATGAATCATCTCATAGGGCTCCTATGTTAAGCTTCGAGCCAGACCAGGGCTCCTCTGAGCGAACTTCCTATTGGTCGCTTCGTAACAGCGACCAATCAGAACGATACCATTCCCTAGGAGGGAAAGACTCCCATTGGTCCTTAACTAAGCAATCTCATTGGTTGTTAATTGTAAATAGGCGTGGCTACATTAGCCCGGTTATGTTTAAAAGGAGCATAAGCTCCCACTGTTTTCCGTTCTGGTTTCTTACTGAGTTACTGCTTGTTCGTTACTTCCAATAAAGCTGAATCACTTGCTGAATCACTCTACGAGTCCTTTGTTAGCGCGATCTAACAATTGGCGACGAGGATGGGATGTTAGAGCAGGTAGGCAGCCCTGCGGACATCCACACTTCGGACTCGGAAGAAAGCGGGCAAAGCACAGCAGCCGATCCGGCGGAGGCGCCACCAGCTCCGGTGCCCAAGTCTCCCCCGATGGCTGGAAGCCAGAAGTTCGAGTGCTTCGAACCCTCCTCAGAAGACTGGGACTCCTACCTATCCAGGTTCGAGTTCCATCTGGAGACACACGACATTACAGACGAGGCCAAGAAACGGGCGTGCCTCCTGAGTTCCTGCGGGAAGGGGACCTTCGACATAGCCAGGTCGTTGGTGGCCCCAACTGATATAAAGACTGTCACTTACGCTGACATCACTGAGAAGCTTAAGGCTCACTATTCTCCACAACCGTCGGAGATCGCCTGCCGGCACGCTTTTTACAAGCGGAACCAGGCCGGAGGCGAGACCATCGCAGATTTCGTGGCGGCCCTTCGCAAAGCCGCACGACCATGTAATTTCCACAACGTGGAGGAAGCCCTCAGAGACCGTCTCGTCTGCGGTCTCAAAGATGAAAGGCTGCAACAGAGGCTGTTCGCCCGCACCACCCTGACCTGGGCAGTGGCCTACGAAGAGGCCGTGGCCGCGGAAGCAGCGGAGAAGTCCACGAAGGAGGTCCGCCAGCGGGTGGCAGAGCCCAGTATACACGCTCAACGAGACAGCGAGGGCGAAGACGCGGATGATGACGTCAACGCGGTTCGAGGCAAGCGGACCCCAGCGAAGACTACCAACGTCAAGCCTTGCTCCGGTTGTGGCGGGAAACACCAGCGCGACTCCTGTTGGGCTCGTGATGTCGACTGCAGAGCGTGTGGACGGCGTGGTCATCTGGCCAGAGTCTGCAGATCAGCAAAGAAGGATCCCTCAACTAACAACCGGTCAGCGCAGAGGGGCACTCCAGTCAGCACCCAAGGCAAGACCCGTTCCTCAGCATCGGAAGCAAGCTGCCAGTTGACGGCGACCTTGTCGAGCGCATCGGCCGTAAATCGCACCAGCAGCCAGGGCAAGATCACCGTGACTCCACTCCTCGACGGCACAAACTCGTGGAACAGGGAGTTTTGGAACCTGTTCCCTACAGCAGGTGGGAAACGCCTATTGTAACGCCAGTTAAGCCTGATGGGTCCATACGCTTGTGCGCAGATTATAAATGCACCCTTAACAAGGCGTTACAACAACACTCCTATCCCGTCCCGGTTATTAGCCACATCCTGGCTTCATTGGGGGGAGGAAAGGTCTTTGCCAAATTGGACTTGGCACAGGCATACCAGCAGTTGCCTGTCACTCCCGAGGCTGCAGAGGCTCAGACTATTGTTACCCATAGGGGGGCTTTTAAGGTGAATCGCCTACAGTTCGGGGTAAATGTAGCGCCCGGCATTTTCCAGGGCCTAATGGAACAACTGTTGAGGGGGGTACCAGGAACGGTGCCCTACTTCGATGATGTGTTAATTGCGGGGAGGTCTGAAAATGAGTTGATGGACCGGGTGAAGGAAGTCTTGCAGCGTTTCCAAAACGCAGGGCTCAGGGTAAAACGATCAAAATGCACACTGGGAGTTAGCAGTGTGGAATTCCTGGGATTCAGGGTCGATGCAGACGGGGTGCACCCCACTAACGACAAGGTGACTGCGATCCGAGACGCCCCCAGGCCGGTGAGTAAGAAGGAGCTCCAAGCATTTTTAGGACTCCTCAATTTTTACCATGCGTTTTTACCGCATAAGGCATCGGTGGCGGCCCCTTTGCACGCACTTTTGCATAAGGAGGCGAAATGGAAGTGGGGACAAGCCGAAGAAAGGGCTTTCGTGGGAGTTAAGGAGCTGTTGGTGTCTAATGACGTGTTGACGCATTATGATGACCAGAAGCTCCTGGTGTTAGCTGCGGACGCTTCACCTTTTGGAATAGGCGCAGTTTTGAGCCACCTGATGCCTGATGGGAGCGAGGCGCCTATCGCTTTTTATTCTAGGTCTCTATCTGCGGCAGAGAGGAACTATGCTCAGATAGACAAAGAAGGTCTGGCTGTGGTATCACTCTACGAGTCCTTTGTTAGCGCGATCTAACACTTACAAACTCCTTTCCCTTTCCCTTCCCCTCCCCACAACAGACACCCTGTGAAGTAGGCAGGGCTGAGAGAGCTCTGAGAGAACTGTCCTTGAGGGAACAGCTCTGACAGAACTATGGCTTGCCCAAGGTCATCCAGCAGCTGCAAGTGGAGGAGTGGGGAATCAAACCTGGTTCTCCCAGTCTAGAGTCCACGCATTTAACCACTACACCAAACTGGCTCTCTACCCCCTCTTTACGCCCCCATTACATCTGTTCTAGCTTTGTTATTACATTTACTCCAAGAGACCTGTTGGGAGATTAAAAGTCTTTCAGAAAGGCCTTCAATGCTTCCCAAATGGTGCTAATATTAATTAGACCAGTGTCATTAGTTTCAAAAAGTGGAGCTATTTCATTTCTTAACCTTGAGACTATCAAGTGATTTTGTAGTAATGAAGTGTTCATCTTCCACCTCCACATCTTCTGCACCATTCTTTGTATTAAGCTTCAAGTTAACGAGCAGCTGAGCATAATCTGCAAATATCATTGGAAACCATTCCCTCATCTCGTTGAAACTGTATATTAACCCCAGGGACACAAAAAGACAATCAATGAGAGAATAAGACTTTGCAGTGTGCAAATAAAAAGTATAAGCTCTTTGGGTAGGATGGAGGGAATCTAACAATCCATTTTCTCATAGCCATTCCCTTTTTAAAAAGCTGGGGATTTTTGTTTTAACAAAGCTAACTGTACTTGGGCCCTGACTTGGATAACCCAGACTAGCCTGTGGACTATCGAAAGTTAAGCAGGGTCGGCCCTGGCCTGGTTAGACTCTGGCCCCCGCTAGGCCATAACCAGCTACACACAAATGAAAAGTGAAATTAAAACAGAAGGCTTTTACCTTAAGGGATCGTGTTAAAATAACTGTATCATACGATTGAATGGGCATTGAACAGGCAGTTGCAGGTCTAACCCATGTGCAGGGTGGCACCTGAAGAAGTTGTACACAGGGGTCGTTTCGTAGAAAAAGAGCTAGGGGAACTCATTAGCATAACTCATTAGCATATGCCACACCCCCTGACATCACCGGAAGTGTGTCATAAGGCCACACACCCCGCTCCCAACGGTCCCGGCCGCCGGTGCCGGCCTTGCAGCTCCACTGCCGAGCCCCATGAGGGGCCCAGCGGTGGACCTGCAAGGCCAGCAGGAGTGCGAGGAAGCCCCGCGAAGGCCCTCCCTGGCCCCAGGCAGGCAGGGGTGGGGAGAGGCAGGGAGGAAGCAACTTACCCTCCCTCTTCTCCTGCCTCCTCCTGGCTGAATGAGGGCCGGAAGTGGGGCGGCCGGAAGCAGGGGGCGGGGCTTCGTCATGTGCCCCGCCCCCTGTACCTCACCCAGGGGAACTGCGATCCCCCGCTATCCCCCCCCCGAAATGACCTCTGGTTGTACATTGTAATATGCCAGGCTAGCCCAGTCTCATCAGATCTCAGAAGCTAAGCAGGGTCAGACCTGCGTCAGGACCCACAGTCAAACAACAGAGCACACGCTTCTTTGAAGGTTTTACTTCATTGTTAGCACTGTGGTAGCATAGACACAAGCATTGTTAGAAATGACTACATCATAGAAAGCTGAGAGAGATATAGGGTATTCAAAAGCACCCCCCAAAAAAACTATGGGCCAATCAGCCTGACTCCCGCTGGCGGGAAAGAGGACCAAGGCAGTTAGAGCCAAGGCTGGGAAACAAAACCAATCTCACGGGTAATTGATAGGAAGACACCACATAGGCTGGCTACAAGGTCAGTGATAATGAGGGGGAGAAACAAAGAGAAGGAATGTGGCAGCAACTGGCACATTCTTAACACCTTAATGTTTTATGTCGACACATACACCGAGTCCCCAGGCTGCAGAGCCCATCCCTCCACCCTTCTCCTGTCAGCCTGAGCCTTGTAAGCCTCTTTGGCTGTTTCACTCGTTCGGTCTGTCCATCAGTTTCTGGATGATAAGCACTACTCAGGGCCTCTAAGCTGAGTTAGTGTGAGCTAGCTCACAGTTTTTTAGGCTCTGGCTCACATATTTTTGCCTTCGCCCAGGAAGGATGGCACCAGAGCAGACTCATTTATACAGTAGCCAAACTGCTCGCTCACAACTTTAATGCCAGTATCTCACAAAGTAGAATTTTTGCTCACAGGGCTCCACAGCTTAGAGGGAACATTGCTCAGGGCCCGTTCAATCCCCATAAGTTTTAATAATTCACCCCAAAACTTGGAAACAAATTGCGTCCCCCTGTCAGAGATAATCTTGCTCGGAAGCATGTGGAGGCGCACCGCATGTTGCATAAAGGCTTTTGCCAGAGCCTTGGCTGTGGGCAAGGACGCAAACGGGACAAAATGGGCTTGTTTAGAAAACAAGACAACCACCACCCAGATGACCTTCATGGTTTTACTAGGGGGTAAATCCGTAATGAAGTCCATAGAGATCACCTCCCATGGTCGACTAGGTGTCGGGAGAGGTTTCAGCAATCCCAGGGTCTTGCCGGGGTGGGGTTTACATATGACACAAGTTTGGCAAGATTGAACAAACGAAGATAAATCTTTACGCATAAAAGGCCACCAAAATTGTCTTTGCAACAGGTGTAGGGATTTCACGAACCCCAAATGCCCTGCGAGTTTGGAGCCATGAACCGCAGCCAGTACGTCCCCACGCAATGATTTAGGCACAAATAGTTTTGTGCCACGGTACCAGCAACCATCCGCTTTTCTTTCCACCCCCCTAACATTATCCAACTCCTCCCTGTCAGCATCCGAGAAGGTGGAGGCAGACCTGGCGTTCCAAGCCGCCTTGCCCGGAGGAGTAGGGGGGGTGGAGTCATGTTCGGAGGGGAGGAGGTTGTACGGCTGCGAGTCGTCTCCACCACCCCCAGATGCGAGGGCGTGAACATAGAGTCTAGGACCACCTCCCTTTGGCTATCATGTTGCGGGAGGCGGGATAGTGCGTCCGCCAGCAAATTCGCAGAGCCTGGGAAATGGTGCAGAGTGAACTGAAACTTGGAAAAGAAATCGGCCCACCACAGCTGCTTGGCGTTAAGATGACGGGTTTTTTGAGCATCTCCAAGTTCTTATGATCAGTCCAGACCTCAAACAGCACCCGGGCCCCTTCCAACCAATGCTGCCATGTTGAGAGTGCCAAGCGGATTGCTCCCGCCTCCTTGTCCCAAACCGACCAATTGCGTTCGGTCTCGTTAAACTTACGGGAGACATAGGCCAGGGGGTGTAACAACCCATTGCCCCCCTCTTGCAGGATTGCCCCCCCCATCGCCACATCCGATGCGTCGACTTGGACAATGAACTTTTTATTTTCATCAGGGTGGGCAAGCACGGTTCTGACATGAATAGCAGTTTAAGTCGGTCGAGTGCCTCCTGGCATTCCTCTGTCCGCTGAAGCTTAGCACCCGGTTTGGTGGCATCTGGACATTTCCCTTTTGTTTTTAATAAGTCAGTGAGGGGTAAGCTGATCTGGGCAAAGTTAGTTCTTATGATCAGTCCAGACCTCAAACAGCACCCGGGCCCCTTCCAACCAATGCTGCCATGTTGAGAGTGCCAAGCGGATTGCTCCCGCCTCCTTGTCCCAAACCGACCAATTGCGTTCGGTCTCGTTAAACTTACGGGAGACATAGGCCAGGGGGTGTAACAACCCATTGCCCCCCTCTTGCAGGATTGCCCCCCCCATCGCCACATCCGATGCGTCGACTTGGACAATGAACTTTTTATTTTCATCAGGGTGGGCAAGCACGGTTCTGACATGAATAGCAGTTTAAGTCGGTCGAGTGCCTCCTGGCATTCCTCTGTCCGCTGAAGCTTAGCACCCGGTTTGGTGGCATCTGGACATTTCCCTTTTGTTTTTAATAAGTCAGTGAGGGGTAAGCTGATCTGGGCAAAGTTGGGGAGAAAATTTCGATAGAAATTCGAGAATCCGAGGAATGACTGGAGCTGGCGGCGTGTGCGGGGGGCCTCCCACCCCAGTACATCCCGAACCTTCCCTGGTGTTGGATCCCCAAGCATCGAGAATAAATCCACGTTTCAAAGAAAGTAAAGTTTATTTCAAAGCATTGGAAATGTACTCAAACACGTTCCTTGTTAGAACTGGGTACAAGCAGTTAAGGCAGACATGATAAAGGGATTCAAATTAGATACACAACCAATGGATAACGTTCCCGCTGGCGGGCAGGAG
>NW_015170906.1:705109-705322 GCF_001447785.1 Gekko japonicus | reverse complement strand
CGAACAGTAGACATAACACAGGTGCAGTTCACAGGCTTGATAAGTAAGAAGCCAGCAGCGAAGCATACTCTCCCCCTCACATCCTCCAGTTGTTTTACTTTGGCATTACAGCAGGGAAAACACATAGGCCAGCTGGCAGGGACAGGGATCACATATGCACAACCAGAAGTTACACAGAACACCATGGCAGCTTGCTGACATACTGCCCCCTCA
>NW_015170906.1:704803-704973 GCF_001447785.1 Gekko japonicus | reverse complement strand
ACTTCCTGTGGAAACAACGAAGCAGGTAAGGGGCCCGAATATCCCCTTCTTCCACCCATTCGCGGTGCTGGGGACCGAAATCAACCCATTCAATGAGGTACCAGAGTTTACCACGTTTCAGTTTGGAATCAAGGACATCCGCGATTTCAAAATGCTCATCCCCTTCGAGG